>NC_044913.1:2436617-2736617 GCF_001633185.2 Quercus lobata | reverse complement strand
AAATAAATTTTTTTAAATTATTATATATATATATAAAATCTCAGGTCAGGAAGGTCCTAGGACCACCCTGACCTTAAGGAGCCGCCACCCCTGTATGACAACTTCATGACGATTATATAACAGTGCCAGGAGACCCCATTATTACACTAAATACAAGTTCATTGGTCTTGTTTTGGATTTGAATGAAAGCAAATGCCTTGACTTAACCCTTTTTTTTAGATAACTTGCCGTCAATTATGTTACAAGACTTCCAGTTAACTAAATTATTTGTTTAAGAATGTGGCAGTTGATTATTCTCTACAATTATGTCAATACATTACAATTTTTTAAAAAAAATATAAAATTCGGACTCAGATTTTTTATTTGAGCTTAAAAAAACTCACCAAAATTGAGTAAATTAAAATTCAGAAAACCCTTTTAGATTGCCAATAAAGAAAATGTAAGCAGCAGTGTCCGAGTCACATGCATGTCCAGATAAAAAAAAGACACCAGAATCAGAAGCAAATAACAACTTTTCAATTAAGTACTAAATTGTTATCGATCATGTCAAGAAATTAAATAATATAATATCAAATTTCTTGAAAACGTGTTGTTTAATGAATATCTTAGAGCATTAGCAATCGAGTTTGCAAAAAAAAAAATTCTGTAGGGATGAGGGCCCAAATTCGTATATTGGGCCTTAGCTGAGGATGTTAGTTGGTTCGAGAGCTGATAAACAATAGTGAAGGTCTCGATCTTAGAATCCCATGAGTAAGATTCAAACAGAAAGGCTGGGGAAGGTGGTCTGAGGAGGAGTATCCCCTCGGATGAACAAAGCACAGATTAAATGCGTATTCTATCACTTAAAGTGACTTTCCAAGAAATTCCACTAAGAAGGACATGCATTATGAACATATTGGAAGAATGAGAGCTAGAAAATATCTAAGAAAAAGCTACTGCCACCGCATTAAATGCCCTGTAGCTAACTTTCTGGCTGCATTTATGTAGAGAAGACCCCTGAACAGTGCTGCCTTGGTTATCACAACTCACAGAAAGCTAGAGAGGGTGTCTGATGGGACAAGCACTTAAGTAATGGTTCAAATAATCAACAAGTGTATGATCAAAATAGTCTAAGAGGAACTATATAATAAAGGAAATCCTCCATGGATCAGGGGGGAGGAAAAAAGAAAGAAAACTACTTTAGCATCAAGAACTGACTTTGTAATCAAATTTGAAAGAAATATAAAAGAACGGATCTCCTTGAACTTTGCTGAGGACATTTTTCTTCATTATAAACTTGTCCATTTACGTCTTCTTGTCATCTAAATCTACTTTTGTGTCTGTATGATTCATTAGAGCTCAGTTTTCCAACTCATTCTCTACAAATTCATTGTTTTGGGTTTTTGGGCCTCAGTCCATCTATTTGTTGGGCTAGAATTTCAAATTTGGTCCTTACAAATTCTATTTTACAACTTAAAAACTTACTTTATCTATTTTACCATCTCATTTTATAACTCACTCAATTTCTATTTTTCTATATAACTTATTAAAATAATATATACTACAACATTAAATAATACTAGCCTCTGAGCACGCGCTCACGCATGTGCTTAGAGGCTCTTCTATTTTTTGGAGAAAATGTTAATAATTTGCATCTATTATAATTTGGGATTATTACATTTTTCATTCACAAAAAAACCTAGGAGTGTGATGAAAAATTATTTCACCTGTAAACGCATAATACTCACCACACCTCTAGAGTTTTTTGTAATTGAAAAATGTAATAATCCCAAATTATAATAGATGCAAATTAATAATCTTTTCCCCAAAAAGTAGAAGAGCCTCTGAGCATGCGTGTGAGGGTGTGCTTAGAGGCTAGTTATTAGTACTTATCTTTAATCCTAACATTTAGCCACTTACTACACATTCATAAAAAAACAAAGTACAAAATTTTAATCGTTTTTATTTATTTTTGTTACGGTAAAAGGCTGCCATTTTTTTTCTCTTTTATTTTTGTTAAATGAAAAGCATCCAAGGTCCACATTTGTTTTTGTTTGGGTGTTGTTGTCGATGTTTTTTTTTTTTTTTAATTTAATTTTATTTAAAATGTAGTGTTTTAATCCTAAAATTTAGGCACTTACTACACATTCATAAAAGAAGTAAATAAAAGCTTAAATTTAAAATTTTGCAACTATTATTTTTTTAATATATGATCAAAGGCTCATAGGTTTTTTTTTTTTTTTCTTTTTTTGGTGTTAAAGGAAAGGCTCAACAGTTATCAATTTTTTTTAATCCATAAATTTAATTTTTTAATCTTAAAAGTTAGCCACTTACTATACATCTATAACAATAGTTAAAAAGAGCTTAAATTTAAAATTTATCAACTACCTTTAAAACCAAGAAAAGGTATGTAACGTTTTTGATACCGTAGTAAATTAGTACTTATAAAAAAAATGTAAATTGAATTTCACATAGAATTATACAAATGATAAATATAGTTTCTGTTACAAAAAGAATTTTTTTACATCAGTTTCTTAAATAACAACCACTTCATTCATGTGATGTTGAATCATACAATAATTTTTATAAATTCTTTCACCCAAACTTATCTAATATTCCATTCCAATACCTCCTCAATGCTAATGTTCCATTCCAATGCCTTCTCAATGCAATCCAATAAATTTGTGTGTACATCAACCTAAGAAAAATAAAAGAATTAATGTTAAACCAAGTATTAAAAAAAAAAAAACCTTTAATCAACAAACCAAGTACCTAGCGTGCATGTTATTAAAGAGTTTATTATAAATTCACTCTTTTTCTATCAACTTAATGTGCGTGTCATTAATGTGCATTTGAGTATTCCATATATTGGGTATGCGATTTAAAACTGAAAAAACATTCAAAGGAAAAACAAATACAAAGTATCTATAATTCATTTTGATTCAGGTTTTTGGAAGAATTTACCAGAGAAAGTAGTGATGGTCCTGGTCAAAACTTATCCACCATCAATGATTCTGAGATACTTTATTAGAGTTTGTGTTTGATTAGGAAAGCAAGTAGCAGCGTAATCTCTAAAAAAAAAAAAATCTAGTAGTGTAAAGTAATCCCCTCAGAAGAAAAAAAAAGAAAAAACAAAAAAAGAGTTTGTGTTTGATTGCAAGCCAAAACAAAGAGAAAGAGCTCTTACAAATATTCTTTCTCAAATAGTCAGTTCAAGCAAAAAACCTATTTTTTGAAAATTTTAAGTCAGTATGAGGGTCCTTTTTGGACTGTGTCCATGCCTAAGTAGAAGTAAGGACCCTGGGCCTTTTAGTTGTTGTTTCAAGGGACTAGACTTGGTTCACCGTAGCTAAATGGGCTGATTACAAATCAAGTGGTGCACAGAGTAAGAATCTTACAATACATACATACTAGCAAACAAGAAATATATATGTATGGAGCAGTAAGAAATAGTAAAGGAGCAATGTAATAAAGAAAGACACAAAATAAACGTTAAGGATCCTTAAAATAATGTGAGATGTTTCATTACTTTTCTTAATTGTGAATTACAATATGCTCACTAAAACGTGTTACAATGTCCAAATAAGCTCAAAAATTACAGACTTAGATGGCTCTCTAAGCCCTTTGAATCCAAGTATGTTCTATAGTGGCTGCTTCCCCCTTTTATAGTGTCATTCTAGGGTTTCAGGGTACCACTGATTCCCCTCCTTTGCTTCCTTGGGTACCAAAGCCCATGTCATGCTAGCAACTTCGGTGGTTGGTCCCTTTCTTGTTTCTCATATTTTTCTTCTTTTGGTGCTTTTTCCCCAAAAAGCCTCTTGCTAACTTTCCATTCTGAGGTGTCCCTAGAGAGTTGACCTCTAATCTCTCTTCCTTCAAGGCTTCTACACCTCACCTTTTCAAATTCAACTTTTTGGCTACCTTTCCTTTTGTCGTTTTTCCTAAGTGAGCTGATTCCATCTCTGCCAGGTTGAAAGTTTTCCCAACTACTTCCCTTCGTGGTTCTTCTTTCTGGGTTCTCTAAGGTACCAGCCCTTTGTTCATGAATTGTTAGTCCACAAGCTCTCTGATTCCTTTCTACATCATTCGGTGGTTGATAAGGACGTATCTGTTCTTCGTTCCTTGTGTTTCTGGGCACTCCTTAGCTTTGCTACATGTCTCGAGGACCCCGAGCTCCTAGCAGTCCCTGGGTATCCCGGCCTAGTTCTTATTACTGGACTCCTTTTTGATTTTCTGATCTTGGCAGGCTGGGTTTTTTCCTTTCTTCCCTTCATTTCATGGGCCTTAAGGCCTATCCTTTCATGGGTTTTAGGCTTAAATCTTTTTAATGGATTTGGGCCTACCATCCTTTTTTCATTGTTGTGAGCTCAAGCCTTTTATTATTTTTTTTTCCATGGAGTTCAACTCACTATGCCATTTTGGGCCTTGGTACAGCATTATAACTTTTTAGACCTTGACATTTAGTCCCCTGAGCTCGTGGGTTGCCTGCAACCCATGCGTGAGTAGACCAGAGCTTTAATTTCTATAGGAATTCCTTCTTCATTATCTTAATTAACCTCAGGGTTCCCCCTCTTCTTTCTTCAACGTCCTGTCTTTCTCGCTACTTTTAGGTATCCTAGTTTTTCTTTGCGTGTTGCACTTCTCTCTTTTGTAACTCCCCCCTTATACACGGGACGTGGCAATTGAATGTTGGAGTGAAAACTTCCCCTACCCACTTTTCACATTCCCCATAACTCCCATTAATAACTGCAAATTACTCTCTTCTTCAAAATTAAATTTTGGCAACTGGCGCGCCTTTCCATACATCATCTTCTCCAACTGCTCTTTGCGCCATTATTGCAGTCACTCCATATTTCTTTTCACTTTCCAGAGTCCTTTATTCCCAAGCTTATCTTTTTCTTTCCAATTAGTCTGCTTCTCTATTTTCTTCTTTTGTATTCTTCATTCCTTTGACTTCCCTATTTCCTAGTACACTTGCTGATCTATGGCTTCTTCTTCGTCACAAAAAAGGAAGGAGCGTACTCCTAGTCCTTCCGAGGGTGAAAGCTCTTCTGGGTCTGCGCAGGGCGAGTTACAGGGGGTTACAGAGCACCCAGCTTTCCCTTTACGAGACCTCTGGCACACTCCCAGCTTGTTTTTTCCCCAGGTATCTCACAGTGAGGCCCTTCCTTCTCCTCACACTTGGGTGTTCTTTGGTTAGTCGGGTTTTGCCAGTTTTGCCCCAGTTCCAGATCCAAGAGAGATTTTAGATCTCTAGATTAGGCAGGGATCTCGAGAGGTGGTTCCCATTTTCTTTGACTTCGTTCCAAGGAAGATCACCGATTGGCCCATTTGGGTGGACAGGGAACTTTATGATGGGGAATTTGTTAGTTGTTTGGAGCGCGCTAGGATCCTGAAAGCAGTGGCAATTTCTAAGAACCTTGAAGGTTTAAGAGACGCCAAGGGCTTTAGACACTTGGTATGCCGTTGGTGCCCTTCTTTTCACACCTTCTTCTTTTTTGTTGGTGAGCTTACTATTACCTTGGAGGATGTGGTTAATAATTTCCTCCTCCCGGTGTTTGGAGATGAGAATCCTTTCAACATCAGTCTTTCTAGTGAGGATCTCGAAGTGGAAGACAAACTATTCAGTCATTTTGGCGGGCGTACTGCTTCTCTTAATGGGAAAGTGGCCAGAATGGGCAAGTGGGTCATGAACCTTTCTCGAGAGAAGGACAAAGCAGTTAGGCGAATTGGGTTTTTGACACTCTAGCTCAGTAGTTTTTTATTTAGTGAGTTCCCCGGGAATGGGGTTAAGTCTGTTTTCTTTCCTTTGGCAATTAGACTGGCCTGGGGTGCTCAGTATCCTTTAGCCCCCATGTTCTTGGGCCATGTTTACTCCCAATTAGATCTGCTCCATGGAGATGAATTCAAGGGCGATTCTTGCTATGTTATCACTTCGTCTTTTCATTGTGTCATTCTCCAAGTATTTATATAGGACTGCTCTTTTGTTACTTTGGCAAAGTGTAGAAATTTGAAATTTGAAATTTGTAAAAGATAAGTTCCAGGGATCTCTTGATGTGATTAAGGGTTTGTGTGGTAGTTCTACTGATAGCCACTCCATCATTTTCCGTTGGGCTAACTTGAAAAGTGGCAGCCTCAATTTGGTTGAGTCATTTGATCAAGATGGGCACTTGAATTGGCGTTCTCCCCAGGAGTTCATCCCCGGGTTTGCCTGTAATTCTGTATTGGCTTCTTTTCTCAACTTTCCAGGGAATACCTTTAACCTACGTTGTGGTGATGGAGGCAATTTGGCCTACTTGGCTTGTATCAATCCGTCATGACTTCTAGTGCCCTCCTTAAGTGGTCCCAGATACACCCACTACTCAGCACACCAAGTACTCTAGCAATTTGGCTTTGATCAGAACATCTCACCAGTGTTTATAGATATATTACATTCTCTTCCTTCTTTGGATCCGTTCCTAAGGCTTCAAGCCTTTTCTTATTGGTTGCGGAGGAGTTCTTAGTATGTTGTGCCTAACTCCCAAAGGGGAGTCTTTGCTTCCAGTGGCTTTGCGGGTTACAGAAGAAGAGTTCAGAAGTCCTTCTCTAACTACGTTGGTTCTAGCAAGATTGTGAGGGTTCCCGATCCTAATATTCTCTTTGCTCCTACCTCCAACAGACGCCTGTCCCTCCCTACTGCTGGCATTGTATCTATTGCCATAAGTAGCAAAACAGGATTTGTGGAATGGCATGCTTTTAGGGGTGGTTGGGTGTGTTATACACAAGATTTTTCGAAGACTTGGTCAGGGTGTGACCTTATTGTTGGTATCTCTTCTGGTGTGCCAATTAAGAGAGGGGCAGTAGAGGCAATTGATGTTGCCACTCCCATAGGCAAAGGTACAGAGAAGAAGATTAAACAGGAAAAGTTTAAAAGAGCTAAGCTTGAAGAAAGTGCTGAGGGTACTGAGACTAAAAAGATGAAGACTGTAAGATCCCAGAAACAGTTAGTAATTTTTGAGAAACCTGAGAGAGTGAGCCCCCTAGAGTTGGAAAGGAAGTTGGTCATCCCTTTATTCCAAGGACTCGAGTGAAAACTAAGGTAGAGTCTTCTCTTTTTTAGGTTCCTGTGAGTTCTTCAGCCCAGGGTTCTTCGGGGTCTTTTGATTTTATACCCCAGTCTCCCTTAGGACCCTCTAGGCGTACTCGTAGTAGACAAAAGACCATTGGAGAATCTGTAAAGAAAGAGAGAGAAAGGTAAGGCCTCTTTCCTTCTTCTCTCTTTTATTTTGCAATAGTTCATTGTTGTTACTGTGTCTTTCCCTTTCTCTTTCAACTAATGGATGGTTATTTCTTCCTTGCAGTCCAGACGCAAGTCATACTGCAAGAGAGGCAAGAGCCAGTCGTCTGGCGATGATGTGGTATGGCCCTCTTTTGTTTGTGCCTTTTTCTGTTTCCTTCCACTCTTTTCCGATGCTGTGTACTTATGCGTTTTGTGATGTTTTGCCAGTTGCTTTTCTTTTCCTTTTGCAAGTGGAGGTACCTCCTTCAACGATTGGTGGGACTTTGGTGAAAGAAGTGATTACAGCTCCCTCTGCTGTTCCCCTAGGCATGGAAGATGAGCCCCCTAGTGGTGGTGTGACTGAGGAGGTTCGGCAACCAATGTAGGATGTTCAGCCCATTCTGTCTTCTGTTCCCTAGGCTGCTCAGAACCTTGAAACTTCTCAGTCTCTTGTTTCCCAAGATCTCCAACCCGTGCAAACTCTCAGTCCCACCAAAACTGTGTCACTTGAGCCCATGACTGAGCCTGTGTTAAGCAAAAAGTCCTTGGGGGGCGTGTCTTCATCCATACAAGCAGGTGAGTCTCATCCACCCCTTATAAATATGCTTAATCTTATTTCTATTATCTTTTCTTTCTAAGAGTTCTTGTTTTTCTCTTCCCCTTTTAGGTCAAACTAGTGTTCAATTTGCCTTTGAGGCCGCCTCTTCCTTGGAGTCAGAGGGCTCTGAAGGTGTGTGTTGTTCACCCTCACTGTACTTCCCCCTCCTCCTTTTCCTTCTATGGCGAAGCCTCCGGTATCATTTCCTTCCTTTAGCCATTTTGTTAAAGTTTCCTCAGCCTTTCTCCAACAGGTGGAAGCTCAGCCACAGGAAGCCGATATTGGATTTTTTTTTTTAGCTTTATTTTACTTTCCCATTTTACATTTCTTCCTTTGTTCTTTCCCATGTTTTGAATTTTGTCTGCTTTTGCAGGTGCTGACACAGGTGTTAAGGGTCCTGAGCTCGTAATTCCTGAGGTAGTTGTGGGATTTGCTCCTGACGACCAAGTTGCTAAATCTTAAGTAAGGACCCCCCAAACCATCCAGAGGGTTGAAAGCTCTCTAATTCCTGCGAGTGGAGATACAATAATGGGGGAGGCTCTAAAGGTGACTGTTTCAGATTCTAGCTTAGGGCTCCCTACTTTCCTAGCCCGCTTTGATCTCCTGGAGTTCAACAGCCTTCCTGCAAACCATTTTCATCACTTTGGGCCTTCTTTTGGTAACTTCTTGTGCTTCTCTGTGCCTGTGGAAGGTTTAACAGTGCTGGAAAGGTTATTCAAGACCCATGGAGACTTCACCAGTGGGTTTAAGGGAGGTGTATTTCTAGGCAACATTTTGATGGAGCTGTTATATGCTGTGCTGATCTCTTTGAGGGATTCCTCTCTTGACTCCTTATTTGAAGAAAAGCTTTTGGAATGGAGGGGAGTGGTGCAGGGTCTCATTGAAGCAAAATTCAATCTATCCTTCTTGCTGGAGCATTTGCGTTCCCTGGCCCACATGCTATTCCAGAGATAGGCATTCAAGAGTCTAGATGCTAAAATTGCTGCTATTTAGGAGGCTTTAGCTCGTGCTCACAAGGTTTTGCAAGACTTGAAAGTTAGAAGACAACATGTTCTTTCTTCTTCAGCTGTTCCTGTTATTTCCCCAGATAACTCTTTGCTAGCCGGCCTTATTCCTTAGCTCCTTACTTTCTTTCTTTTTTAGCTAGTTCAGATGTATATTATTTTTTTTTTAGACAATTTGGGCTGTATTGGCACTAAGTCCTAGGCCATGGTCCCTACAAGTTTTGCTGTAGGTCTTGGATTAGGTACCCTGTTATGTTGCTGCGCAGGTACTAAACTAGGTACATTGGATGCTTTCTTTTTTTCTTTTTTTTTCCAAGTCCCAGGTTATGAACCAGACAGACCCCTTTTGTCAAGTACTGGGCTAGGTATCCCGAGCGCTTACTTTTGCCCGTGGTCCCGAGTCATGTACTTTGAACTAATTGTTGTGTGAGTCCTGGGTCACGTGCCAAGGGTTTTTTTTTTTTTTTTCCCGCTGGCCCAGGTACCCCCCCTACTCTGCCCATATTTGGGTTATGTAATGTTTCATAATTGTTTATTTTAGCTGTAGCTTAAAGGAAAATAAGAAAAAGAGATTTCATTGAATCAAAGAAAAGTTTTCATCTAAGGAACACAAAAGGGCTGTCAAAGACAGTAAGGATCACAGAATGTCCTTCTACCATGGATTCCTACACAAAAATTCATAACAAAAGTAAAGAACGATGAAACACTTAGCAGGTTGGAGAGCTGGCAAAAAGGTCTTAGTGTACTGAGGTCTCTCCTTTTTCATGCGTAGTACTGTTTCAGCCACTTCCCATTTATGGGATCTGTCAGGACCGTCCCATCTTCCTTTGTGAGGTAGTAGTACCCACTATCATGGACTTTTCTGATGATGTAGGGCCCTTCCCATTTTGGAGCAAATTTGGAGGGTCTTGGGAGATTTTTCCTTACATGTTTTGCTGTTTTTAACACCAGCTGCCCTTCAGTGAAGGTCCTTAGGTGTACAGTCTGTGCATATGCCTTAGCTACCTCTACTGGTATCTCTGGCTTCTTCTTCTAGCCACTTCTCTTTCTTCCTCTAACCCCTCCAGATCCACCAACCTTCTTTCATTATTTGTGTCCTTGGTGCCTTCTTGGTTTTCTCCAAGCATTACTCTTGGCATAGGGACGACTAACTCCATGGGGCTGATGGCTTCTATCCCATAAACTAGGGAGAATGGTGAAAATCCTATGGTTGTCTTTACAGAGCTCCTGCATGCCCAGAGTACATCTGCCAAGTGGTCACTCCATTTTCCCCCATACTTGTGTTTCATTTTTTTAAGGATTTTCAACATCACCCTGTTAGTGGTTTCAGCATGACCATGTCCTTGTGGGTAGTATAGTGTAGATCTTCCATGCTTGATATAATACACCCCAGTTAGGTTCTTCATGTCTTTGTTTATGAATGGGGTCCCATTGTCAGTGATCAGTCTCTTGGGGATCTGGAACCTTGTAATGATGTGTTCTCGAATGAAGTTTGACACGGCTGCTCCAGTGGCTTTTTTCAAAGGAATATCTTCTACCCATTTTGTAAAGTACTTAGTGGCTGCCAAGATCCATTTGTAACCATTGGAAGGAGGGTTTATAGGCCCTATAAGATCAAATCCCCAAGTGTGGAAAGGTCACAGTGTTGTCATATCTTGCAACACATTTGAATAAGTATGGATTGCATCTCGAAGTACTAGGCATGCTTGACACGTTTTAACCAGCTCCTCGGAGTCCTTTTTCATCGTTGGCCAATAGTACCCCAGCAATGGCAACTGTTTGTAGAGTCTTCTTTTCTCTAGGTGACTTCCACAGTCATTGGAATGGATTTCCCTAACTACTTCTCTGGCTTCCCTTGGCCCTAGGCATCTTAAGGGATCCCCGCTGTATCCCTTTTTGAATAGGATCTTGTTATGTAAGAAATATCTGACTATTAAGTAATTTCTTGAGTTGGTGAGCTAATGTCTTGTCAGCTTGTAGAATCCCTTGAGCCAAGTATTCCATGAATGGAGTCCTCTAATCTTTTATAACAAATACATCATAGCTTTCTTCCTTGTCTACTGAAAGTTGACTTCTTTGACATTTCTCCTGTACAGTTGCAGCCTTTTTGTTCATATTTGGCCAGTAGTACCCCATGCGCTGCATCCTTCTTTATAGGCTGATTTTTTCTACAACCCCACAGACCTGGCTGTGTAGTTCTTCCAATCTCAACTTTCCTTCTTTCTCGTTGTTACATCTTGTGTGGGAGCCTTTTTTTCTTAGCACACAGGCCCAAGGATCCTGGGCCAAATACTTATAGTTTGGTGGACTAGGCTTGGTTCACTGCAGCTAAATAGACTGTTTACAAACCAAGTGGTGCACAGGGAAAGGATCCTACAACACGTATACACTAGCAAGCAAGAATATATGTATTGAACAGCAAGAAAAACAACAAAAGGAAAACAATGTAATAAGGAAAAGCACACAATGACTATTAGGGATCCTCAAGTCAATATGAAATATTTGATTATTTTCTTAATTATGGATTACAATGTGCTCACTAAGACGTGTTATAAGGTTCAAATAAGCTCAAAAATCACAGAATTAGATGGCTATTCAAGCCTCCAAGACTTGCAAAGTTTGAATCTATTTGAATTCGAGTATGTTCTACAGTGGCTGTGTTGGGATACTGGGGAGTATTTCTCTTTCTTTTACTACTTTCTCTAAGTTTTGACAGAGTTTTCTCAATGATTCTGTTATGGTTCACTACTACCGCATTGCCTCTTCAATGCTGGCTGCCTTCCCCTTTTATAGTGTCATGGTAGGGTTTTGGGGTACCGCTAATTTCTCTCTTTTGCTCCTCTAGGTACCAGAGCTCGTGCTGTGCTAGTCACTCAGAGGGTTGGTCCTTTCTTTATTCCTCATAATTTTCTCCTTTCGGTGCTGTCTCCTTGAAAGTCCCTTGCTGACTTTCCATTCCAAGGTGCACTTAGGTAGCTGACCTCAGCTTTTGGCTTCTTACCTTTTCAGCTTTTGGCTATCCTTTTTCTTGTCATTTTTCCCAAGTGGTTAGAATCCTTTCTTGCTGAGTTGAAGGTTTTTCTAGCCACTTCCCCTTATAGTTCTTTGTTGAGGTTTGAAAAGGATCATAGTGAAATAAGCCAAAAAAGAATAAGTCAAGCCCAAAAGGAAAATTCAAGCTAAGCCCAAAGTAGTAGATACAGGAGACCCATGAGGGAATAAAAGAAAGGCCCAGAGGATTCTGAAGCCCAGAAAAAGAAGCATCCAAAAAAAGAGGACCACAGCAAAGGATAAGAAGTAAGGATCCTCAGGAACCATCAATAGGCGCGGATCCCTTCAGGCACAAAGAAAAAGGAAGACTGGGACAGCTCGATAGAAAAAGACAGAAGAAGAAAATAAGAAACAAAAGCAAAAAGAACGCGAGCGACCTCTCATGGCACAGACAGAAAAGGCCTCGGGGAACCAGGACAGGGAAGAAGAATGATAACAAAGGACTTTCAAAATGGCAGAACAGGATTCCGCCCAGATAGGAAAGAAAAGGGAAAAGTGGAAGACGCCAGAAATGAGGATGCCGAGAAGGGCATACCTCAGCACATCCCAAAGAAGATGGCCAACCAGGAACTTTCAAAAGAATCGGAGCTGAAAGAAGGAAAGAATGAGAAAAAACGGAAACGGGACTTACCGAAACGATGGGAACAGGACGTGCTCTGTTCGCAAAAGAGCAAAACAGGGGAACCAACGGTTCCCCGGGAAGACCAAAAAACTCCATTATAAAAGGTGGGGATGGGTTGTGAAGAAAAGGCAGCGAAAAAAGAGAGAAACACCAGAAAGAAGAAATTCTCTAGAAAAAACTATCAGAAAATCTGTGGAGAAGAGAAAATACTAAGGGAAAAATAAATATTGCTTCCCGGTATCCTGTAAAAGCCATTATTGCACATACTCGGATTCAACGAGAATCAAACTTTGCAAGTTTTGAAGGCTGAAATAGCCATTCAAGACTGTAATTTTTGAGCTTGATTGAACCTTGTATCACGTCCTAGTGAGCTTTCTGTAATCCAACAAATAATATATTAATGAAACATGCTTCATATTTCCCAGGATCCCCTCAGCATTAATTTCTTATCGCTTTGCTAATCCTGTTTCTTTCCTTTTGAATTTACCTTGTTAATCTTTGGCACTCTTCGATATCCTCGCTTGTCATTTTTTTTATATTGTCAGGAGCATCCTCTGCATCCCACTTGATTCTTAAACAGCTCGTTAGCTGTGGTGAGTCAAGGCCCGGTTCACCAAATCCTCCTTTTCATTTAGGCCCGGGATCCTTGGGCCTGAGTGTCACGAAAAGGACACTCTCACATTCTTCATTATGGATTCCCTAAAGTACCACCCCATTTGTTCACGAATGGCTACTTCATGCTTTCTGACTCCTTACTGTATCACTGGGTGCTTGAGAAGGACATGTCTGTCCTTTGTTCCTTGTGCTTTTTTGGTACTTCCTTTGAATTGTCTCAATCCTACCTCAGCTGTGCTACGCGTCCCAGGGATCTTGAGCCTTTGGCAGCCTCTAAGGATCTCGGCCCAGCTCTTTCCGCTGGACTCTCCTAGATCCCCTGATCCTAGCAGGCTAAGCTTTTCCTTCCGTGGATTTTGGGCTTCAAGTATTTTGGGCTTACCATCCTTTTTCTTTGTAGTGAATTCACTCATTTTATGATTACTTGTCATGGGATTGGCCCGTTGTGTTATTTCTTTGGGCCTTGGTGTCATGATTTTTTTTTAGCTCAACACATCTTGATAGGATCCCTCCGGGCAGCCTCATGTACAACTCTCCTTCTATCAGGGTGTAATTCCTCAACTCCTTGATACTTCCTCCATATCCTGCCTCTTTCATTTTTTCTTTGACCTCATTCCTCCAATCTTGTTGTTCTGATTCTTCAAGGAACATTTTTTTGAGGATCCCTATGATGGAATGCTCCTGCTTACTTACTCTTATCAAAGTGTCTCTTCCTTTAAATGGTACTTGGGATCCCAAGGTGCCTAGTGCATCAACGAACCTATTCTCGCTCCTTTAGGCGTGCTCCACGCTAAAGGTCTGGAACTTCTGCTCCAGCCTTTGCGCTCAAGTTCTGCAGGCTACCAAACTTTGTTCTCTTAGTGCAAAGTCACCCTTCACCTGAGAGATCACAAGGTTGGAGTCTCCTAACACCCTCATATGTTTTACTCCCATGCTGAGTGCTATGGTCAACCTAGTCAAATATAACTCATACTCAGTAGCATTATTTGAACAGGAAAACCCAAGCTTGAAAGATAAGGGTGATAGGCCAAAAAACGAATTGACCCTTTGTGATAAATTAACCAATTAATTTAGTCAAGTGAATTAATTAAGTTAATTAACATGCAAACACGTGGTAGTATAAACAAATTACCAAATAACTAAATATGCAGGGGGAAATAAATGACACAGTGATTTGTTTACGAATGGGGAAAACCTAGACAAAAATCCCACTGGGTGATTTTTAGGTCACCACTCCCGAAATTCCACTATTATCACAACAAGCGGTTACAAGTAAAGGAATCACAGTATCTTAAACCAACTTACAGTTGAACCCTTACCCCAATATCCAATTGGACTTGTTCTGTAGTGATAATTTCCCTTTTTGATGCACGGCTCCCAAGTACGTGACTAACCAATGCGCGGATCCCAGTACGCGACTTCAATCACCAACTAGAGAAGGTTGTTGGCTGCAAAGTTCTTCAGTTCATCCCAACGATGAAGATCAAGAAGATGCTTAGTCACAAAACCCTATGGTGCACATATATAGCAACTTTTTCACAAGAATGATGAACTAGGGCAAAACTTTGTCTCCGGTTACAAATTGCTTGAACAAATTTGCTCAACACTTGTGCAACTTGTGTACACTTTGATGGCCCTTAAAATAATCTTTTTATATGTCTAGGGTTAGAAGAAAAGAAGACCCAAACACATAATCACGGATTAGAGTCAAAACAGAATTGGAATTCTGTTTTTTATAAAGGTCGACAGATAACTGTCTGTCGAGGTGTTGTCGAGCTTTAATGAACAAAACTTCTTCAGCTTGAATTTTGGACAGACTTGCATGTCTTTAACACTTGATCTTAAAGCACAATTTCTTAAAGTATTAAACACATCTTAGATCTACTAAAATACAAGTAAAGTGTGTTTTGTCAAAGAACAAGCCAATTACATAAAATAGTGACATATGTTCCTAACAAGTAAATCACATATGTCCTAACAAAGGGCATGGTGTCCCCATCTTCACAACTTAGTACAATTCTCAGTTCATTTGAGATTGTTATTGCTGACCTATCAAATCTCATTGTCCACTTCTTTCCCGAGAGTTCTGCCATTGCCACTTCCTCGAGGATCTCCTCGCTTAGTGAACATTCCTCTTTCCTTGGGACCTAGGCTAGCAAATCTGCTATGGCTTGACTTCTGACAACCTTGGAGTCCTAAGGCCAATGTCATATTGAGATAGCAAGACCAGCCACTGTGCTATCCTTCCTGTCAAGAGAGGCTGGTGAAGAAGTGCTTTTATAAGATGTGACTTAGTCACCAAGAGGATTTGGTGGGCTGAGAAGTATTGTTTTAGCCTTTGAGATGCGTAGATAACCACTAGACATGCCCTTTCTATTCTAGGGTACTTGGTCTCGGTATCCTTAAGTGTCCTTCTTACATAATAAGTGAGTTTCTCATTCCCATCATTGTCTTCCTATGCTAGTAGGGCTCCTATAGCCTGGGAGTTTAATGCTAAATATAGCAACAGGGGTCATCCACGTACTAGTGCTTGTAGGGTGGGAAGATAATTCATGATATACTGGATCCTCTGAAAGGCTTCCTGCTGCTCAGTTCCTTAAGTGAACTCAGCCCCCATTTTCAATAGTTTGGATAAACCACTTGTGATTGAGGCCAACCTTGGCACAAACATCCTGATGTAGAAGACCTTCCCCAAGAAACTTTTGAGCTCTCTTACAGTTGTAGGCATTTTCATTGTTGCAATGGTTGTGTCTTTGGCTAGATCCATACTTATAACTCTGTGATGTACCAGGAAAGCAAGAAACTTTCCAGCAGATACCTCGAAGGCACACTTCATGGGATTCATGCGTAGTTTGTACTTCCTGCATCTTCCAAAAACTTGTTCAAGTATCTGGAAGTGTCTTGCCCTGGTTTTTGATTTTACCACAATATCATCCACATAGTCTTCCATTTTCTTAAGCATCATATCATGGAAGATAGCTATCATGGTTCGCTGGTACGTGGCCCCTGCATTTTTAAGGCCAAAGGACATTACAGTGTAGTAAAAATTCCTTATTGGAGTCCTGAATGTTGCATTCTCTACATCTTTGACAGCCATGCGAATTTTGTTGTACCCACTATGCTCATCCATAAATGAAAACATAGAACTTCCTACAGCTGAATCTACAAGGGGGTCAACATTGGGCAAGGGAAACTCATCTTTTGGATATGCCTTGTTTAGATTGCGAAAGTCCACACAGCACCGGATTTGACCTTTCTTTTTCTTCACGGGTACTACGTTAGAAAGCCACTTGGGGTGCTGGATGGGCTTGATAAAACCAGCTGCCAGCAGCTTCTTGACTTCTTGGGTTATTTGAGCTTCTACATCAGTGTGAAAGACCTTGGCTGGCTGAACTACTGGCTTGACTCCTAGGTCTATGTTGAGAGAATGGACCACCAGTCCTAGATCCAGATCGGGCATCTCATCATAGGTCCATGCAAACACATCCACATATTTCTTGAGTAAGGCCACTAATTGCTCCTTCTCTTGTGCTGTCAACTGACTACTAATGAAAATAGGCTTCTGAGACCCCAGCTCAGCCCCCAAGTTTATCTTTCCCAATTCTTCTTCGGGTTGAATTTGCGCTTCCTTAATTGGGTCCTCTAGGATTTCTCCTTGAGCCACCATACAATCCGTTGGTTCGGGACCCTCCTACATGATACATTCAGGCCCCGCGCACCTTCATAAACGATAAATTAACATTCCTCCAAGTTCTCATACTATCACGCATTCCTAGGATCCTGAGGAGTTGGGCTCCCTCTTTTGCTTTTTTCTCTCTAGGAGGTTCCTCAGGTCATAGGTACCCCCTCCTTCTTCTTCTTTTAGGATAGGTGCTCCAAGGGTCCCTGGCGTAGGGCTCTCATCATCTGGTTCCAACTCATTGTAAAACATTCTTTCCACAAAGTTCACTTCTCCTTGGCTGAAAGGGTTATGGTTGGCAGGTATCCTTATGGGCCTCCCATTCAATCTCCCTTTAACATATTAATGGTACGTGAAAGGGATAAGGCGGTGCTTGTGGAGCCATGGGCATCCCAACAGCTCATGGTAAGAAACTTCTGAGTTGATCACATGAAATCTGGTCAAGGCTACTATTGGGCCTACCCTTAAGGCCAGCCGCACATATCCCTCAATTGATTCTACTGATCCTCTAAATCCTGTTATCTCCATGGGAGCCCTCAGGATCCTTTTGCCAGTCAGACCCACGACTTCAAGGGTACTCAGGGATATGAGGTTAAGTAATGCCCCTGTATCTACTAATACTTTTCTGACTTGGATACCGTTTATGGTGGCCATCAGATAAAGGGATCTGCGATGATCTGGATGCTCAACCTCCATGCCCTCATTAGTGAAGGTTATTGCATTAGTTGTCTCCAAGTAAGTTCGACTAGCATGGGATTCTGCTGTGAAACATTCCATTCCTGAATTTGCTGCAATACTCATGAGGGACTCCGTGGCCACCCTTCTTGCTTCAGGCCCAAATCCCAACTAGTTGAATAGCGATCTGAACTTAGGATTCTTTTGAAGGGTCCTAACTGTACTTAGATGGAAGGATCCTTCAGATTCTTCTACTTTCGCCAGGTTCCCATGGATCACTATAGCCACCATTGCCTTTCCCTTGTGGTTGGGTAGAGGGTTCCTTTGCACTTCGGGTTCCTTTTGAATGAGCTCTAAGGTTCCCTCCCTAAGCTTCTTGTGAAAAATCCTACGGAGGGTCCAACAGTCCTTGGTAAAGTGCTTGACATAGTTATGAATCCTGCAAAATAAGGGATTCTTCCTTTCTTCCTCAGTTGGTGGCCTAGACACAGTAAATGGCCTAACAATTCCATCTCTAATCCATTTGTCCAAGACATGATTCAATTCCCCTGCAGTACATGGGATCACGGGTGGCTCCTCGGCCATTTTTCCTTCAGGACTCTTCCTTTTTTCTCCAATTGACGCTGTCTTGGCCTGGGGTACTAACACCCTCCTCGTTCTCATAGTCTGTGCTGTCCTTCTAGTTCTTTACAGCAGGTCAGCCAACTGGGTTATGCATAAATTTTTGAGATTATGCCTGTAATCAAAGAGCATGTTGGATATGTAGGTCTCCACGAGCTCTTTTCTTCATGGTCTCCATAATAGTCTAGAGAAACGTCTTCAAACCTTTTAATGAACTGGACAAGATCCTTTCTAGGCCTTTGTCTCACCATCTGAAGGCTTTGGAAGGTGACCTTGTCCTCACCTGGGTAATATTTTGCACAAAACCTCTCCATCATTTCATCCCAGGTCTTAATGGACAGGGTGGTGTACCATGTATATGCTCTATCCATTAGGAAATAGCAAACTCCTTTAGACACAGCTCCCTGTCTCCTGCGTAGGGGCCCATAGTGTGAATAAACCTACTCATGTGTTCCACAGCGCTTCCATTTCTTCCATCAAAAGGATGGAACTTCGGGGGTTCATATCATTTGGGATATGGCTTGCCAAGGAGCTCTAGCGGGAATGGGGGATCCCGAGAAAATTGCTAGGGAATCTCCGAGAGTTTTTCCCTTTTTACTCCAAAAGGGCATTGACATCTGCTAGCGTTAGATACTGGGAATTGGCTCCCCCTTCTACTGCTGACCCTCCCTCTAGGTGGGCTCTGTCCTGGTTAACCACAGGGGGGACATTATCCCTGATTTCCTGGGTCCTGCCCTCTTTGAGGAGGCGAATCTCTTATTGCAAATCTTTTAGCATTTCTGTCATTCGAGCCATAAGGTCTAGCTCCTATCCTGTGCGTCTCTGTCCTGATACGATCTCCTGTTTTGCCAAAGGTACCTCGTTCCTCTATCTAGAGGCCACTTCATTTTCTCCTACGAGCTTAGAGGCCGCAGGTGGCGCATTGGTACCTTTGCTGTTCTTAGTCTTGGAGCCATGCTTTGCGAAGGGACTGCTTCTCCCTTCTCCTTTACCCAGTCCCCAGCGGAGTCGCCAAAATGTGAGGGTCCTTTTGCGGACTATGTTCAAGCCCAAGTAGAAGCAAGGACCCTGGGCCTTTTAGTTGTTGTTTCAAGGGACTTGGCTTGGTTCACCGTAGCTAAATGGGCCGATTACAAACCAAGTGGTGCATAGAGCAAGAATCCTACAATACATACATACTAGCAAACAAGAAATATATATGTATGGAATAGCAAGAAACAGTAAAGGAGCAATGTAATAAAGAAAGACGCAAAATAAACGTTAAGGATTCGTAAAATAATGTAAGATATTTCATTACTTTTCTTAATTGTGAATTACAATGTATAAGCTCAAAAATTACAGACTTAGATGGCTCTCTAAGCCTCTAAGACTCGCAAAATTTGAATCCTTTTGAATCCAAGTATGTTTTATAGTGGCTATTTTAGGATACCAGGCGCTATTTCTCTTTCTTTTACTGCTTTTTTTGAGTTTTTTGACAGAGTTTTCTCAACGATTCTATTCTGATTCACTGTTGTTGAATGACCTTTCACTGTTGGCTGCTTCCCCCTTTTATAGTGTCATTCTAGGGTTCCGAGGTACCACTGATTCTCCTCCTTTGCTCCCCTTGGTACCAAAGCCCATGTCGTACCAATAACTTCGATGGCTGGTCCCTTCCTTGTTTCTCATAGTTTTCTTCTTTTGGTGCTTTTTCCCCAAAAAGCCTCTTGCTGACTTTCCGTTTTAGGGTGTCCCTAGAGAACTAACCTCTAATCTCTCTTCCTTCAAGGCTTTTACACCTTACCTTTTCAAATTCAGCTTTTTGGCTACCTTTTCTTTTGTCATTTTTCTCGAGTGAGTTGATTCCATCTTTGCCAGGTTGAAAGTTTTCCCAACTACTTCCCTTCGTGGTTCTTCTTTCTGGGTTCCTCGAGGTACCAGCCCTTTGTTCATGAATTGTTAGTCCTCAAGCTCTCTGATTCCTTTCTGCATCATTGGGTGGCTGATAAGGACGTATCTGTTCTTCGTTCCTTGTGTTTATGGGCACTCCTTTTGAGTTGTCTTAATCTCATCCCAGCTTTGCTACATGTCCCGAGGACCCCGAGCTCCTGGTAGTCCTTGGGTATCCCGGCCCAGTTCTTATCACTAGACTCATTTTTTATTTTCTGATCTTGGCAAGCTTTTTCCTTTCTTCCCTTCATTTCATGGGCCCTAAGGCCTATCCCTTCGTTGGTCTTGGGCTTAAATCTTTTTAATGGGTTTGGGCCTACCATCATTTTTTCCTTGTTGTGAGCTTTATTATTTTTTCCATGGAGTTCAACTCATTGTGCCATTTTGGGCCTTGGTACAACATTATAATTTATTTGGAAAGAGAGCGAGAATAAAATATAATTTTTTAGTTTAGAAACTTATGAACAGTTGGTTCTAAATATAAGAACTGTCTGTTCATAGGTTGTAAGAATTTTTAGGTTTGCATCCTCGGATGTAGCTCTATTTTGGATTGTCAATGGCTATTTTAGCAATTAGGGGGTTTTACACCCCCCCCCCCCCCACTACTAATGCTCTTAAGATGCATGCACAATTATTGGTGTCTTTTGTCTCTTTCAATTCACTCTTAGTTTGGCCATTTTCTTGGATGAGCCTTTTTTTTTAGGTCATAGTGTCATATATCATATTATATATGATTTCTCAACTATATATATATATATATATATATATGAGATGGGTTCAAGTTATACTTGATGTGACTCTAAAGAATTACACATTTTCTAAACCATTGGATTTAAGTAGATCCAACGGTCAAAAAAATGTACTCATTAATGCTGATATTCTGATAAGGATCTCATTTATTATCCTTATTTATAATATTTCATACCTATCTCTAATCCTAAAAATATGTATATTTTTCTCTCTGCTCTCTCTTTCTCATCCACTACATGTTTCTCTCTCCTCCACTGCTCTTCCACCTCCATTTTCATAAGGTTCCACCTTTATATTCAGGCACTATGGGCTCGATTTGGTGTTTGACATGTTTCAAGGCAACTTTTGTTGGGCTTGTGTATGGTTATGCCACAATTATGTCTTCTAGCCTTATTATGCCAATGGCTTCTCACGCAATAAACAATCTGGTTGGAGGGATTTTGTGGCGATACCTTATTCTCAAAATCATCAGAGAAGTTATAAGACAATAACAATCTGCCTCATTTTTAGTTGTTAGAAAAAAGAAATGACTGTTCTTCAAAACTGGTTAATGGTGCATCCTTGCCTGGCTAGTTTGGTGTAAATATGTGGTATGCATGAATTTCTCACCCACTTGTGCTGTAAATTCTTGTAGAACCATCTTAGTCTAGAAGGCGGGTGGTTATGCAACAATATATCATATTTTTATTCTTGAAGTTGGAACATCTTTTTTGGATTCAAACCCTTCAAATTAGAATAGAACTGCAATTTTAAGGATCATTAAATCAATGTGGCTGTGGAGGTGGAACCTTATGAAAATGGAGGTGGAAGAGCAATGGAGGAGAGAGAAACGTGTAGTGGATGAGAAAGAGAGAGCAGAGAGAAAAATATACCTATTTTTGCGATTAGAGATAGGTATGGAATATTATAAATAAGGATAATAAATGAGATCCTTATCAAAATATCAGCATTATTGAGTACATTTTTTTTAATGTTGGATCTACTTAAATCCAATGGTTTAGAAAATGTGTAACTTGAATCCATCTCTCTCTCTCTCTCTCTCTCTCTATATATATATATATTTGTCGTGTGTGTTAGAGTTTCAGTTCTTATAACCCTAGCCTACTACTACAAAGGTTAGACCCTTTTGTAATAGTATTCTGGTTATGTAATATATTATAAGCCTGTTTAAAAAACTCTATATACTAATTTCGTGTTCGTGTGTTCTAATAAATATTACTGTTTTCTAAAAAAAAAAATTAGGAATGTTTATCCCACTTTTTTTTTTTTTTAAAGGAAACGATAGTAGACTTTATTAATACAAAATCATGTTATACAATAGGGAAGAGAAAGAGGGACATTCTTTTAACCAAATAATGACCTCTTTATTCTTTTTTGCAACACTAGCCAAAGCTAGAGCAACACGATTACATTGTAAAGAAATACTAAAAAGAAAAAGAAATAAATAAATCAAAACTATCCCACAGAAATATAATGTCTTCAAAATTCCAAACTACTGCCAGAGAACAAATCCACTCTTCAAAGTTTTCGGATGCCCATAGAACCAATAAGGCGTCAAACAACACCCTCTTGATTTACTAAGGTATCAGTTTGATGTGGATTTTTAAATTTTTTTTTTTGTTTGGGAAACTTGGGGGCCTTCTTCTATGCCTAAACAACAAAATCTGTCACTGCTTCTAGGGTCCTAACTAAGCACATGGCAGTTAATGCTAAGAATCTTCAAGTTGGCAAATGGGGCGAGAAATTACCCCCAACAGCTTTTTGAGAGACACTAAAACTATCTGAGCAGAGAGCTTGTTTTTTAGTATGTGAAGGATCCAAGGATAGTGAGGAAGATGAAGAACGTTTACCCAAAGGTTGAAACTTAGACAAATCCTCAAAAGAAGTTTGAGACTTGAAACTACGTAGAATACGCTTCCATGATCTCAAGGACAATTCTTTTTTGCCTGGTATATCCTCATCAAAATTGGAAATACACTCCATCTCTGTATCTGACTTTAACCTTTCTTCATTTGAATTTTCATTAGCCACATTTGCCAGCGTACTTCCCATCATTTAAAAGAGTCCTAGTCGAAATACAGTCCTTAGCAAATTTTGCTTCTTTTGGAACTTCCGAATTAGATAGAATATTTACCTGTTGATTTCTTGGAGATTTTGATTTCGACAAAGAAGGAAATTCCTTATTCTTTGGAGTTAAAGATTCGGGTACACCACCATCACGTTCGAAACTTGAAAATTGAATAGGATCAAGAACTTTCGGCTTACTCAGATCTCTTAGCTTTCGGCCGAACGATTTACTGATCAGCGGTGGAATTTGCTGTCGATGAGGAGTAGGAGAGAGCTGCTTGTCACCTTCTTCCTCATCGGATTCCAGATCAATGTCATCCTCGGCCTCTCTCGATTTTGTTTTACTAAAAGAATTTCTTACGCGATTGAACTTAGGACCCACAACCCGTAACCAAGGCCCAAATTGATAATCATCATCCTCTGCAGTAATACAACCTTTCTTGGCTTTATGACATTCCCTCTTTTGATGTCCCAAAATTCCACACCGATAACAATAAATGGGAAGTCTCTCATATTTGAAATGAAACCACCCTTTCTCCATGCCTTCTATCTGTATCATCTTTCCCCTCACTAACGGCTTAGTAATGTCTATATCCACCCTTATACGGAGAAAGGGTCCCCACGCTAGGCCACTTTTAGGAGCATCAACTAAGAGAGGAACGCCAATTTCATTGGCAATATAATTATCAACTGTTGCATTCATACTTTTGATTGGGATATTGAAAACCCGAATCCAAAAGGGAGACCGTTGAAATGTGACATTTTTTGGGCTAACATTACTAGTGAAGCGCTTCAACATAACTAATATCTTATCAAAAGACCACAAACTCCTATCTAGAATATCATTCATATGTTCCTCCGTATCAAAGATTGCCAGAAATAGATTGTTCCCCACTTCTTTGATGGATACACGTAGAGAGCCCCTCCATAAATGTTGAATGGTGGACTTGAAAGCCTCCTTATTAAAATCTCTGTTGCAGCTTGAATAGAAGGCTGAACTAAGCTTGTTCTTTTGATCATGCGACATCTTGAGCATTAACTGACAAAACACCTTTTTCCTCCTCAGAAAGAGTGAACTTCTTCCAAAGTTCCTCCATTGTCGCTTCCATATCTTGGTGGTAGAGGATTACAATTGGGAAAAATATGGAAGAAAAGATAAGGAGAAGCAGAAGAAGAAACAATCCCCTACTACTATCAAAGGTAAATTGATTAGAGGGGTTTGGATCTTACGTATGAAGAACGCAAGTTAGGAACTTCTACTTTCCAAAGACTGCTGAGAGCCTCGAAGAGAGAAGTTTTAGTAAATCCTTCCTTGATAACACGATTAGTATTAGATTTAGGAGAATGGGATCAATTGAGTTTTAATACTATTTTCAACCAAAAGAATCAAATAAACTTTATCCCACATTCAATGGCTGTACGTGTTAAATCACCCCTTTATTTTATTTATTTTTTGAATGGAAGGTAGAAGACAGATCTCATTTTTTAAAAAAAAAATAGAATATGTAATGGGAGTATGGGACCATATATATGATATATCACATTTGATCTTAGATACTACACTTGATCTTAATATATATGATATATCATATATAATCCAAGTACATTGCTACTTTATAAGACCAAGTTGTCTCTTGATTTTTAGAGACTTTTTTTTTTCTTATCTGTGTAAAATGAGCACCTTTTTCAGTTTATATCTCATGATAATTCATAAGTGCATTCATGTTTCAACATCTTGTGAAGCTCATATAAGTTTTGCATCACCAAAAAAAAAGGAAAAAAAAAAAAAAAAAAACAGAAGGAGAACTCTCTCTCTCTCTCTCTCTCTCTCTCTCTCTCTCTCTATATATATATATATACACAAATATTCTATTAAAAAAAAAAAGAATTTGTTCAAAAGCCTCCACCCGAACTTATTTATTATGTAACCTTTTTGGAACTCGTGTTTGTTAAACCCGAGTTTACCAAACTCAAATTTCAGGCATTATGGCAAAAAAAAAGTGCTACATAATTAAGGATTATGTTAATGGGTGCCTTTAGAGCAACTGTTAATAAATCATTTTAAAAAAGTTTTAACTTCACTTTTATGGGAAATATAAAAAGCTGTCAATTAAATTTATTGTTTTATCATTTTCCCATAAAATATTTTTAAATATAGTTCCTAAACCAATACCGTTAGGGCATTCTTTAACATTTTCCCATACTTAAATAAGTTCCAAGATCAGTTAAACTCGAGCTTGGAACTCGAGTTTTTCTTGGAACTCAGCATTAACTAAATAAGCTTGGGGTGAGGTTTTTCAGTAATTTTTTTTTGCAAAGTAGTATATTTGGCAAAAAAAAAAAAAAAGTATATTCTGAAGTGCTTTGATAAATTTTAATTCAACATTGTTGGTTTAAATGTAGAATTAATATTTTTAATGCTAAAAAAAAAAAAACCCTGAAATGACAATGTAAATCTGAAGCAGTAATGTTGCTATTGAAATTAGACTTGATTGCAAGTTTGCAACAATGCATCGCATGTAGATATAAAGATGTGCAAAAATTCAAAATGACAATGTAAATCTGAAGCATCAATGTTGCAGTGTTTGAAACTAGACATTATTCCTTATATTGAGTGTTACAAGAGAGTTAAGAGATCGGTTTTAAACAAAATATTGCGTTGGAATTGGGAAATAATTGATTCAGCTTAGTTGCTTGTGTGTAACTAGTCTATTGTGCCTTCTGTGAAATAATTCTTGATTTGTTTCTTTCTTTAATAATTTTCTCTCATTCATATAAAAATATATATAATCCATTTTCAAAAGATAGAAAAAACAGATGGTAAGCAGGAAATCATCCTGCAGATAATGAAAAAAAAATGGTATTTTAAGGGTACAAGAACAATTTGTGAAAACACATGCCAAACCAAGCAAAGGTTCCAACCAGAAAACCTTATAGGTCTTGCTTTACAAAATAAACTGATAGAATTTGATGGTAGATTTGTGCTTGGTTGCTGGTTCTCACTTTATGCACTATGTGCAGCAAAAAATGTTTGCATCATTGCACTTTCTCCTCAACAGGATCCTCAGCCTTAAAGTAAGAGTGAATAATTCTTGGCACCCATATGCTAATAGTAGGTCTTCACTCTTCAGAAACTTGTAACTCAACTGCGAGAATTTCCATACAGGTTGGCATAAACCCTCTTAGTCCGATAAACAACAATCAAACTCAAGACTGTTGCCACAAGGCAAAGTCCAGACAGGATCCCAAATGTGATGGAATAGCATATGGTTCCCAAACAAGTGAGGTCATCATCACGAAGAGGAATTGCAAGCATGGCTTCAGAATTTTGATGTGAGAGGCCGGCTTGCAGCTCTGCATAATAGTCATATATACCACTAGCAATGACACCTGAGAAAATCAGAGAACCTACTGGACTAGCAAGTGTAAGAAAATTATACAAGGCCCCAAAACTCTTCAGGCCAAATAGCTCAGAAGCTGAAGCTGGCACAATTGCCCAGTGAGCACCATACCCAAGCCCTATGAACACGGTGAGAACATAAATTTCTCCAGGCCATCCCATAGTAGCGTAGAAAAGGCCAATTGCCATGATAACCTGAACAACAGCCATTGTCACTGGTCTTGGGAAGGCATATTTTCTGGTAAAATAAAATAACAATTTACAAAACAGGATCAGGATCAGGATCAGGAAATGATGTGCTTATAATGACTGAAGGAAAATACTAATGTTTTACTTTTAAATTAAATAATTAGAGTGTACCTTATTACAAGCTCAGAGAAGTAGCCGCCACCAACACGGCCAAGAAAGTTCCAAACGCTGATCAAGGATACATATATAGTTGTATCATTATATCCCAGTGATTCACAAATCTGACCCAAGTTATCAATAACTGCCATACCGGATCCAGAAGCCAGAACGAGGGAGAAGAAGATCAGCCAAAAATCTGCTTTTCTTAATGCCTGCATTAAGGTGAAATCCTCTCCTCTACGAGGGCCTTTTCGCCTTCTCACAGCTCCTTCAGCAGCAGCTTGGAACAGTTTAGCTTGCAAATGAGCAATTCGTTTTTGCCTTTCTGATGCCGGAAGGGAGTCTACTTCTGGAGGCTTCTCATCTTCAACCTCACTGAGAATAATCTCATTCACATCCTGCTCAGATTTACTTGCTTCTTGTTTCTGTGCTTCAGAGAGAAGGCTCTCCTCAGCTGGAGGCCTTGGTCCCGAGAAGAATACCAATCGAATGGGAATTATAACTGGAAGCAGTATGAGAAGAATTAAAATAACTGCAAATAAAGTGATTATAGCTTGACTCACGTTAACCAGATCCTCAATCACCAACACTGCCAGCAGATAAATTGCCAGAATGAGGCAAACACTGTAGGTAAAGAAAAAGCTTGAATTATCAGACGGTTTAACTTGTCTGTGACCTCCCACAGGTCTAACAATGAACATCAGAGCAATAATAACAATTGTTGGTCCAACGGCAACCATGAAAATGAGTGATGATTCATTCGGAAAATTGATCATAAGATAAATCTGAGTCAAAATTGCACCACTCAATCCAGCAAATCCCTTCAATATCCCCACAACAGGACCCCGGCTTTTGGGGAAGTTTTGCACACATGAAACTAGAGCAGCTGTGTTGAAGTAGGTCTCACCGTTTGTTCCCACAAATATTGCAAGGCACAACTGCAAACTAAAAAATGGTTAACATTTTTGCCAGCACAACATAGTTTAAGAAATCTTTCAGTTCTTTCTAAGTAAGTGAGTTAACTAATCAAATCCAAAGTACATGCTTTACAGCAGGATAAGTTACATGTAAAGAAATAATTGCCATTCTCTTGTAGTAAGCTAAAGGGAGTAATACCATGATCAATGTACATGAACCTCTATACACTTATTCCACTTCAATTCAGATCTAGGAGTTATATGACCATTTCTCCAAGATGGACTCTGAAATGCATCTTTATGTCTGTCAAGCATGCTTCTGTGTGTGTGTGTATCTTTGATACCTATCCATGTTGCAAGTGAAAACATATATGTATCTCATAAATAGCAGTTCCTACAGTTAATTTGTGTGATAGGCAAACTTCATCAACTTGGTTTGTAACATCTACAAGAAATTGCTACTGAAAAAAGTTGTATAATTGCCTCAAAAAAGGAGATTTTTATCCATATTCTTTAAATTGGTTTAAAAAAGAAAAAAGGAAAAAGAGAGAAATGTACACTGGCTATCGTCAAATGCTTTTCAGGATGAAGTTAACATTCAAAAACACCAGAGAGGAACAATAAGGGATCTAGTTTCAGGCAGAGGATCACTTAAGGCGAAGAAACCCCTAATCATTCAACACATCCATACTTTCTTTTGGACATCTTTACTTGCAAATTAAGAAAACTGACGAATCACATCCTTATACTAAACAGCAGACTTCTTCTGATATTGAACCAAAACATCATGTTCAAACTTCACTCAAGTGTTTTAATTCTGTAGTTATTTTCAGCAAGTAAAGCAAACCCTTATAAAGATTAAATCTGTAGTTATTTTCAGCAAGTAAAAACAAATGGCTGGCTTTTCACAAGGATCTTATACCCATATCAGGTATCTATTAAAAGAGTCAGTCAAGCAATCTACTTGACACCCCCTTCAGTCTACAGTCTAAACCAATCCAGTATAATGATTAATCAGAAGCTATACAGAGAGAAACAAATAATGGTTCTGCAACCCAAATTTGAAAGACCAGTCTCCTCAAACTTTGGCCCCTTATTTTTCCTATTTGATTCAATTTCTCTCTGGCATGGCATTGTCGTTTTCATTTGTCCACTCTCCTCCCTTGAGGAATTTCAAGCTTCTTACAATTTTGATGGATTGACAAAACACTGACTAATTTTATCAGTTTCTGAAAGTTCTAATTTTGGTAATACATCTTCCAACTAAAACACAAAACGACAAAGGTTTCGGCAATTGGCATACATGTCGGACCATATCACATTCACTCATCACTGTAATATTGCTGAAGATGATCACCATGTGTGTGAGAGAGAGAGAGAGAGAAATCAAGCAATATTCATCAAGATTCAATAATAAAAATCAAACTCTTCCATAGACCCAAAAGAGGAATTAAATTTAAATCACAAAAACAGAAAGAAGTGAACAAATGAGAAGTTGATTAAACTCACCACCCAAAAAGGCAAAGCAGGCAATACACCAGCAACCACAAGCCAAACCAAGCCATACCCAACAAAGTTCTGCACCACCCCAATGAGCAAAATGACCCAGATGGGCAAAACCTCACACAAACTCCCAGCCACAAAACCAATACTATCACCCAAGTCCTTAGCCACAGCCAAAAAAGCCACCTGCCTCTGGTCGTACCCCATGGCACTCTTTATCACAGGTGATATGCTCCCAAACAAGTACCCAACACCTGCACACGACTGCACCCACATTGCACACACAAACACCAGCCATCTGTTGTTGATCAAAACCTTGAACTTTTCATGCCACTGAAGCTGCATATTCCAATCTGATCAATTCAAGACCACAGTCACTGTTCAAACAGGTTCAATTTTTGCATACCAGTTTGATTAAGATTGAACAACTATGAAGGTAAAACGTGCAACTTATTGTGTTTTTTTTTTTTTTTTTTGTTAGTGTGAAGGGTCTGAGAGAGAGTGGACCATAGCGCGAGTTATAAGAGGCTCATGACCCATCATGCTCTTTCAGACCAAACGGTCATTGTATTACTACAATAAGAACTTATCAAGCTTTTTTATTTTTTTATTTATTTTTATGAAATAACTTATCAAGCTGTTGATGTGAGCCGTGTGGCTTGCATTGCCAAGCCCATGTCAACACAAGTTTACCGAATACTTGTTGTATTAGGAGTCTAAGACAGTCGACCTAACATATATTCCTAATATATGTTATTAGTTACGGCAATAGTAGAACCTTAATAACCCAGTAGGCTACAGCCGCATGAGAAGAAGAATAGTATTTTCTTGTCTTGTGGGGTGAGAGAGAGTTAGGGTGTATTGAGATTTGAGTTTTCAAAAAGTGTTATTGTACATTATTGTATCTCTCTATTTTTATAATGAAATTTCTTCGTCATAACTGTGGAGATAGGTAGTTTGCCAAACCACGTAAATTCTTGTGTTCTTTGTGTGTGATTGTTATTTAATTTCCGCTTATTTACTGTTATTGATTTGAATCCGATGATGCTATTTGCACAACACAAGCTTATATTAGTAACAGATTTCTTCAACTATATAGCTCATTACTTTGCTCCTATATATTCCTATGACTGTAAACACCACCTATCATCTGCTTAAATGAAACAATGAAAGAAAGAAATACCAGTCATTTTTTTCTTTATAAGGATAAGTACTCTTTTCTTGCAAAAATAGAGAGTACTACAATAAATTTGAGGATTCCAGAAGCATTAATCTCAACTAGCTTCTTGTTGAAGTACTACTTTTAAATATATATATATATATATATATATATATTTAGAAGAAAAAAATATTTACATGAAGTACTAGTGTTTTACTAATTGGGACTCAGGACTTTTATTAATACTATGATAAATTAAATATTCTCTCCAAATCTTAAACCGTTAAGAAATAATAATGTATTTAATAATTTAATAATTATTCTAATCAAAAGATAGCATTCAAATCACATAATTGTTGAACTTAACGAGCCTAACCAAGGTGGACCCTAACAAAACCCTTCATATAGAATAATAACATGAATTTACCTAGCTAATATGAGATATGAGACAATTTTAGAGGGGGATTAGTATCATAGTAAAGGGCAGTATTTACACTCGTATGCATACATATTAAGTGTGTAATAACATTGAAATTGTGAGTCTAAGTCATGATTTCAATATTATTTAACACTTGTGTGGATGCACTCAAATGTGTAATATGTTTTATTCTTGTAGTAAATCACAAGAACAATCTATAACATATGATGGGGATTGGTAATGAATAGATTTTTTTTATAATAGTACATGAATAGATTATAGATATATTAGGATGACACATGTGCTGTTGTATGTGACTCTTATTGGGCGTTGATTTTATTTTTCATTTTAAATGATAAATTAGTCATGTAATAGACTAATGGGAAGATGCCAGAAGGGTTTATCAGTCAAGGAAATAAACTCCAGAAAATATTGGAGTTGGACTGGAGGATAAGAATTGCAATATGATATTTGCTAGTATTATTAATTGATGGCGGCTATGACAACTACATGACGATTATATAACAGGGCGGCCAGGAGACCCCACCATTACACTAAAATAAAAGTTCATTGATCTTGTTTTTTTGCTAAACATTCATTGATCTTGTTTTTAACTCTTTTTTTTTTTTTTTCTTTTTTTAAAGAGAAATTATATATCTACAATATTTTTACAATAAATTCTAAGAGACAGGTTATTACTAGTCGTTATTGTTGGGGCAAAAAAGTAATTTTAGTGTTAGTTTCAAATTTGAATCAATAACAACTAACCACCTGTGATTTGTTGTAAAAATATTATAAATGTAGTATCTCTATTTTTTTTATAGATAACTTGCCGTCAATTAAGTTACAAGACCTCAAGTTAACTAAATTACTTGTTTATGAATATGGCAGTTAATTATTCTTTACTATTATGCAGCCAATACGTTAAAATTTTTTTAAAATTTTTAAAAAAGATAACATTCGGACTCAGATTTTTTATTTGAGCTTAAAAAAATTTACCAAAATTGAGTAAATTAAAATTCAGAAAACCCTTTTAGATTAATTAACCTAAAAAAAAAATAAAATAAAATAAAACCCTTTAGATTGCCAATAAAAGATAATGTAAGCAGCTGTGTCCGAGTCACATGCACGTCCAGATAAAAAAAGACACCAGAATCAGAGGCAAATGATAGCTTTTCAATTAAGTACTAAATTGTTATCAATCATGTCAAGAAATTAAATAATATAATATCAAATTTCTTGAAAACGTGTTGTTTAATGAATATCTTAATAAAGAGGCATGCACCTGTGATTAATTATTAGTGTCTTTTGTAAAAAACCAAAAAAAATTATTAGTGTCTTTTGTCTCTCTCCATTCACTCTTAGTTTGGCCATTTTCTTGGATGAGCCTTTTTTTTTTCTTTAAGGACATAGTGCCATATATCATCACTTCCAAAAACAAAAAAAGTGTCATATATGAGAGCATTCTCATCAGCTCTCTCAAATGTGCCAAATGCTAAATATTTGGCACATTTGGCATACCAAATACAAAAACAAACCCTCATCAAGTATGCTAAATGTCTCAAAATTTTGAGACATGCTATAGTACGCTCTCAAATATGAAAGCGTACGGACGAGAATGCCAAAATTTTTATACTTATTATATTCAGTTTTCCTCTCTCCTCCTAATACATCTCTCCTCAAAAAACAACTTCAGAGTCTCCTAAGGTGCGCTCCAAGCTCTGGACTTCGCCACCATGCTCTCCGGTGACCACTTCAAGCTCCACTTCAACACCACTCTTGTCCCCTCCGTTGTTGAGCGCCTCGGAGACGCCAAACAGCCCATCCGTGATGCCATTCGGCAATTCCTCCTCACGCTTATGCAGGTCTCTTTTCCGTCCGCGACTCCTCACTTATGCTTGGAGTCACAAGAGCTGGTTTTGATGGATCTCCCACCTCCGACGCTTTTGGGTTCTTTGATTTAGGATGGGTTTGATGGGTCTCCCACTTCATTGCTCCCAATTTCTTTCTCACTTTCATCTGGGATGGGTTTGATGGGTTCTAATGGTGGTTGGTTGTTTTGATTGAAGGTGGTGGGTTGATTTTGGTTGAAGGTGGTGGGTTGATCAAGTTGTGGGTGTGATATTTGGGATGGTCTCAGATCAGGTTATGGGTGTGAGATCGGGTTGTGGGTGTGAGATTTGTGGCTGTGGATGGGTCTCACTAGTGCCACCGTTGATATTGGTTGTGGTGGTTGATGTTGTGGTTTTTTTTTTTTTTTTTTTTTTTTTTTGTGTGTGTAGGGGCTGATGGTGGTCGGTGGTTGATTTTGTGGGGGTGATCGGTGGTTGTGGGCTATGGCGGTTGATCTATGGGTGTGGGTAGTGGAGGATTTTGTGTGTATATATATATTTGTAAAAGTTTTTTTTAGATTATTTTAATGTGTTGGATATATTATTTTAATGTATAGAATTGAAGAATAGAACATTTGATAAATGGTATATTATAAAATAATGTGCTAAAATGATAAAGTAGGTTTTTGATATGTCAAAATGACATTTTTTATGAGAGTGTTGATGAGAATGCTCTGACTATATGATTTCTCAACAAAATATATGTCTCTTTCCATTCACTCTTAGTTTGGCCATTTTCTTGGATGAGCCTTTTTTTTTCTTTAAGGTCATAGTGCCACATATCATATTATATATGATTTCTCAACAAAATATATTAAATATATATATATATATATATATATATATATTATAATCCCAGTTGATAATGCAGAGGCCCAACAATTCTATTTCTATTAGTCAATGGCCGTACGTGTTAAATCACCCTTTTTTTTAAATGGAAGGTAGAAGACAGATCTCATTTAAAAAAATTAGAATATGTAAGGGGAGTATGGGACCATATATATGATATATCACATTTGATCTTAGATACTACACTTGATCTTAATATATATGATATATCATGTATAATCCAAGTACATTGCTACTTTATAAGACCAACTTGTCTCTTGATTTTCTTAATTTTTAGAGACTTTTTTTTCTTCTCATCCGTGTAAAATGAGCACCTTTTTTCTGTTTATATCTCAGGATAATTCATAAGTGCATTCATGTTTCAACATCTTGTGAAGCTCATATATGTTTTGCATCACCAAAAAAAAAAAAAAAAACAGAAGGAGAAGTCTCTCTCTCTCTCTCTCTCTCTCTCTCTCTATATATATATATATATACATACAAATATTCTAATTTAAAAAAAAAATTGTTGAGAAGCCTCCACCCAAACTTAGGGCATTATTTAGTTATTATTTTATCATTTTTTTAAAAAAATATTTCTAAATATAGTTCTTAAACCAGTGATTTTAGGGCATTCTTTAACATTTTTCCATAATTAAATAAGTTCCAAGATAAGTCAAATTGAGCTTAGAACTCGAGTTTTACTTGGAACTTAGCAAACTTGAGTTCCAAAAAGACATTAACTAATTAAGCTTGGGGGGAGGTTTTTCAGTATTTTTTTTTTTTTTTTTTTTTTTTTTTTTTTTTTTTTGCAAAACAGTATATTTGGCACCAAAAAAAAAAAAAAAAAAAGTATATTCTGAAGTGCTTTGATAAATTTAATACAACATTGTTGGATTAAATGTAGAATTAGTATTTTTAATGCCAGAAAATTTAATAGAAAAAAAAAAAAAAAAAAAAAAAAAAAAAATTGTTTAATGTGTAACAATTTGTTTCAAAAACAGTAGCTTATCCATAAACATCCTCTCTATCATTAATTCGAGGATGAATTGCTAATCCCACCACATTCTCGGATAGATTAGTGACGAAAAGATTGAGAAGTTTATTACTTCTAGACACTCAATCCCCATTACATCAATCTTTTGAGCTTCTAGGATCTGGGTGTTACACTCTCATTGATGGATCCCATTCTTCATAGGATATATACTTGTAAGTTGGATGAGATTAATTAATTATTTGAAAAGAGAAAGAAAATGAAAAATATAAACCAATGTATGGCTTAACAACTAGCAGGGACAGAATCAGGATTCAATCTTAGGGGGCTGAAGTTCTTTGTTCAAAGATTTTAAAAAATTAAAATATCAATATTAGAGGTTGACAACGATGCATTATTAGAATTAATTTTCTAATTATTTGTATTTTTTATTTTGAAAAAAAATCACAAATAACAATTTATAATCAAGAGTTTTATAAGCCAATTGGCACGTTTTAATATTTTAAGGTCTTACCAAGATTAGTTCGATTCTTCATTCTATCGACATTATAAATTAAAAAAAAATTATGTACTTTTTTCACATAATTCTATAACTAATAACTTCATAATGCTATATATATATATATATATATACACACACATATATATATATATATAGTTAAAAGATTCTTAAAAAAAAAAAAAACTATAGTTAAAAGTTGAAATTTATGTCAAGCATTATATTAATAAAACAGATAAAATAATGGTTAATAAATATCATGCATTAATATTCAGCGAAAAAAAGGGTAAGACAATTATTGGTGTCTTGGTAAGGTTGAGATTTTTTCCTTTGAAAAAATAGTAAAAAAAAAATTAAAAGAGAACTATTAAACAATTACATGATAATGGGCGGTAACTTTGAGTCTTTAACTAAGTAAATAATAAAGTTTTTCCCGTCATTACATTAATTTAGTTAAGTCACAAAATTTATTACCAATAGACTAATCTCATACATGCTTTGGTGGCAATTTAGGTAAGGCACAAAACAATAGATTGTTGTTGTTTCACACATGTATTACCATTTATGCATGTATGCCAAGTGTGTTCCAAAGTTAATAAAACATTAAAAATCAAAAAACTTCTACCATTCAAAAAATAGATAAATTTTTTCCACTTGTTGAGTTAAAGACACCAACTAATCCAAGTTGTTGGTGATTAATTGGTGTGTGGATGGAGCGATCAGTTGTATAAGAATTGTCTCTGTGGCTATGAGGTGGAGTCATTTGAGAGGGGTATAGAGCTCTCAAATGAGATGGAGAAATTGGGTAAAAGTTATTGAGTTTTTGTGATTTGTTTTGCTAGAATTTGTAATTGATTTGTTATTATTGTTTTTGCTTAGACCATATTTATGATTTGTCCAAAGATTTTTCTTATTATCAAGATATGTGTTTTTAAAAAAAGATTTTTCTTGTTATCTATTTTTGAGATTTATGGGTCAACTTGTCAATTTTTTGAGGGAGGGAGGCCAAGTATATAAATTTTAGAGTTAAAGGTAAACTTTTTTGTGTAAATATAGATACTATGTGATTTTTTTTCAAAGGCTTGGAGGGGGGAGGCAGTTCCATCCCTGACAACTAGCAGCACATAGTGGTCCATTTTTTATTAAGTTTATTGTAGAACAGCTATATGGTACTTCTGTATATAGTTGTAATAGCGCATTATGAATGGTTTATCCTCTCTATCATTTATACTTACGTTAAACTAGAAGAATTTTCTCTATATATATTTGAATTTATGGGATATGTTTCATAATGGTCGTTTTTTTATTATTAAATCAAGACATTAATAAATTTATGTTTGGGGTTAAGCTAAGTTAATTAAGAATTTAATATAATTGAATTACAAGCTAGAAAATTTGTTCACGTCTTATCAAAAAATAAAAAAAAATGTTCACGTGGACAGCTTAATTGATGTGAATGTGTGGTGCCTCAGCCTGATGACTTATCTAAATTTAAAAGAATAATCAATATTTATGTACCTGCCAGCTAGAAATTTTGTGCATCACTATATCAGTTTTAACACGCAAGAGCTAGACAACAATACTTAGAAGATTTGATATGTTTAATATATATATATATATATATATGTATAAGTTTCGTTCTTATGTCAATCATAGGATTATCATTAGATTTAGACCATTGAAACGCCATGTGCATTACTGTATATTCCTTTTGTTCTTGTAATGTAATTAGGTGTTGACCATTATGGCCAATTCATATTTGTGAAAGGATCATCAAATTTAGTCAACCAATTAGTGTTTGTTATTAGTATTTTAATTAAATTATTTTAGAATTAATGGTATTTTCATAACTCAATAATTGAGCTTTCACCCAAATCAATTAGGGTTAGGGTTTAGTTTTAGTAATCTATATAAGCATATACCATTGTTCTCTTATGATGACCAATTTAGAATTTAAAAATTTTATACCAAAAAAAAACTATTCACCAAACTGTTTTTGGATGAGTTTTCAATGTGGCAATAACAAGTAAATGAGTAATTCATATCTGCTCTAAATATAACAATCACTTGTCCAACTACTTTCACATGTCCAACTACTTTCACAGGACCATGCAAATTGTCTTTTTTTTTTTTATGAATGCAAATTGTCTTCTTATTACTTACTTAAACACGTGTATATAACGCCCCTTTTTCTCTGGGTAGTTAAATGTCATAGGTCACAATCATTTCGACATAAATATATGAAAGTTTGTTAATGACACGTAACTTATTCTATATACTACTTGTCAATTTACTTCTACTATAAGTGAGTTCCAGTTAACTCAATTGGTAAAATCTTTATGTTAAAACTCTCTAAAAAAAGAATATACATTATATTTTTCTCAAAAAAAAAAAAAGAATATATATTATATTATCTTGTGGAAGAGGAGGCTCTGATTACATTTTTTTTTTTTTTTTTGAATTTGGGAGCTATTCATATAAATAAGAAATAGAAACATCACTCGTAAAACAACAATATTTATTGTAGTGCTACTAATTTTGTGCCTATGTTTACTACAAACACCAATCAAAATCTATTCAATGATATGAATTACAATCACTTTCGCTAAATCTCAAACTAACACATCTCATAAACAATATTCAAAAATCTCACAAATACATTTAAAACCCATCACACCATGTTCTTTATGAGAAATGAGAATATTCTCCTTTCCCATGTAGGAAGATCTCTTGGACTAAAACCTACCAAACTCTTTGTAGCACTATCAATATATAAGACTTCAATTCCTATTTCTCAGTTGAATTTGAATACCTTTTTTTTATTGACAAGAAATACAAAATTATTTCTTTAACAAGGCATAAACTTTCATTTCACTTCAAAAAAAACTCATATCAAGTCAAATTATAAATTTAAGGCAATTCCTAACCTTTGTATCTTCCTTCTAAGTTATCATCATTCATGATCTGAATATAACAATCACTTTGTATCTACTCTAAATATAACAATCACTTGGGCCACCTATTCAATGTTATGAACTGACTGTATCACATGTCCAACTACTTCTATAGGACCATGCAAATTGTCTTCTTATTACTTACTTAAACACGTGTATAAGGACGGACCTTAGGGCTGAGGGGGGCCATCGCCCCCCCCCCCCCCCAACATTTGAAAAAAAATTCCCTAGTATATATATTAGCATAAAAAATGTACTTTTGCCTCTAAAATTAATATACTTGGTGCCTCTCTCCCAAACAATTTACAAGCTGATCCATAAAACAAAAATTAAAAAAATTATTTGTTAGGTCATATGTAAATCATGTTAAGAACATATGTTATTTAGAATTGGTTAATCCTTTGACAAAACGCATTTTACTTGTAATTAAGTAGATCTAGGATGTGTTTAATACTTCAAGGAACAAGAGTTCAAGTTTAATATTGAAACCATGCAAATCTGTCAAGAAACAAGTGAAGAAGGGCTGTTCATTAAAGCTGGACAGATTCTCGACAGCTCTCGACAGATAGCATCTATCTAGGTTTAATGAGTCTCAACAGCTGTTGACAGATAACATATCTATCGAGGTCTTGACAGATAGCTCGACAATTGTATCCATCGAGAATTATGAAATTCAGATTTCCAAATTTGATTTTCGACTCATGCTTATGTATTTGTGTAAGGTTTTTTTTCTCACAACCCTATACATATATAAGGCTTATTTTAAAGATCATCACATAAGAAGATACAAGGAGAACACATGCAAAAAATGATCGAGTGTCTTATTCTCTCTGAAAGAAACTACTGCGTCTTTGCGTCTTAAGGTTTTGTAACCAAGTGCTTCTTGATTTTCATTATCGATGAAGTTAAGAATTTTGCAACCAACAATCTTCTTCAAGTTGGTGTGTTAGTCACGTACTAAGAGTTGTGCATCATTGGTTAGTCACAAACTGAAATCCATGCAAAAGGGTGGTGTTCATATATTGAAGAGTTCAAAGGTTCTGAAGTTGGTGTGTTAGTCACGTACTAGGAGTTATGCATCATTGGTTAGTCACGTACTGAAATCCATGCAAAATGGTGGCGTTCATATATTGAAGAGTTCAAAAGTTTTGAAGCAGTAGAAGATTTTTATTATAAGTTCATCTACGGGAATTGTAAAGTTTAGGGACAAAGGTTTTGTACTAGATCTGAAACTTCTCTTTACTATAGTAAATTACTTTTTGGGAAGATTTTCCCCCCAGGTTTTTACTATGAAACTAGTTTGTTTCATTGGTTTTTCTGAATCATCATATCTTGTCTTTTTTACTTTTCCACTATGCGTGATTTTTGACATGATATTGATGTCAGTTTGTTTTTAAAAGGTTTAGTCAATATAAATCTAATTAACAATTTGAGTTTAAAACTTGTTAATTCTATCAATCGGGGTCTAAATTTCCCAACATTATCAAATCATCCCTTGTCTAGTTGTCCCAAGAATATCAAGAAAAACATTTAGCTAAACATTTGGACAATTTCAAATCCGGACAACAAGGAGAATCTACAAAACAATTCATATATTCAAATAATAATAAAAAATTCTTTGGACACGGTCTAAGTTAAAATATATATATATATATATTTATATATAACAAATCAATTATAAATCCTAGCAAAACATTTCACAAAAACCCAATAACCTCTACCCAATTTCTACCTCTCGTTTGAGAGTTTTTTGTCCCTCTCAAGTAACTCCATCCCATAGTTATAGAGACAACTTCTATGCTGCTAATCACTCCATCCACACACCAATTAGTGTCATCAGCAACTTGGATTAGTTGGTGTCTTTAACTCAATCCATGAAAAAATATTTATTTTTTTAAAGATCTACTGCTCACTTGGATCAGTTGGTGTCTTTTAAAAATTTACTTTAACGATGCATTATTAGCATTAATTTATTCTTGATTATAATATCTATTATTGATTTTAAAAAAATACAAAAAAAAATTAATGCTAATTGTAAGGACACAATTAGTAACGACCCATAATAATGTTGGGTTCACACGTAAAAAGGCCCAAACAATATCACTTATAGAGCGTGGGTTTGAAAGGCTAAACCTTGGTCACCGGACAGTGGTTAGTCGTGGTGTTTATACAGAATTAAACCATGTTCGCTCAAGGAGTCCTTCTCCTTGAGGCGGCCTGGGAGGCTCTAGTTCTAGGCCTTTTTTCCCAGCCTTTTTCTTGGTGCATCAACCTTCACATTATATAACCCTTCTTAGTTGATCTTAGCCCTCTACTTGTTGATCAGGCAGGTGCCTACTTCAGTACCTGTCCCATCAGCTGTCCCTCCTTGCTTTTTGTTAGTTGCAATGATCGAAGCCACCCTGTCCAGGCGTCTTTTCTCATTAACATGGTTAAGACGTTGGCGGGTGTATTTAATGCGGAGGGGACGTATTTACCCTAAACCAGTTTCGCACCGTACCCCCACGTGGGCCCCATTCTAATCGTATCTCCTTCAGGGGGCTTTTTGGGGGCAGCCCTTAACAAGATGTTGCTCTTCCCTTTGAAGTCTTGGAGTGCCGAGGACAGGATCATCCTCGGCTGTGCCCCCGGCATTTCGGCCTTTCCCCATTCGTCCTCGGCAAATACCCTCCTCGGCACGGGCCTTGGGCCCTAGTAGAGCGTGGACCGGATCATAAGTTTCCTAGCCCCACAATAGCCCCTCAAAATCCTGCTATCCGGCTCCTCGAACGGATAGGAGGGTTTTGATGACATCAGACATCTGTCAATGCCTGTCAATCCTTATCACCTATCGGTTCCCGAGACTTTTCGTCTGCCCGAGACACGTTCCTGAAGACTTTGGAAGGTAAAGCGTGGGCTCATTAAATGCGAGCGGCTCTGTGTTTCCCACGTTCTACGGCATGATGGAGATCTAACGGTGGGGATTCCTTGGCCTTTATGGGCGGGAAAATTCGTGCAGTTACTCTCAATAGGAAACATAAATGTTTTTTGGAACGGATTTGTCTCTTCAGTTTTGCACTTAAGAGTTCTAGCGTGTATACCCTGGGTTCATCTGAACTTTCGTCCAAACTCAAGTCTATCTCCAGTACAAAAAGTCTTTCCGAAGCGCCTTTCCTCTTTTCTGTAAGTTCCCTGCCTCCATCCATTAACTCGTGCTTTTTCTTTTATGGATTTATTTTTCTTTGGTTCCCTTTCTTCTCTCGTCACTGGTTGAGTTTGTTTAGTAAATCGTAGAGATGACTAAATTGAGACTGAGGAAATTAGTCGATACTGAAGAGGCGATGAAAAAGTTCATCGCCGATTACAAGATTCCTCCCAACGTAAGTCTGAGGCATTGTAAGATGGGGGAGTGGTACTATAAGAGGGAAATAGGCGAGGTGGTAATTCCCGTCCTCGCCTTTGTAATGGGGGGTATGAGAATCCCTATGGGGCCAGTAACGAATGGTTACCTCAGGCACTTCCGATTAGCCCCCACCCAGTGCACCGACAACATGTTTAGGATTTTGGGTTGTGTGGATGCTTTAAATGAAAAGATGGGGCTAAGACTGACCCACCATGACGTGAATTGGTGCTATAATCTCCAAAATTTGAAGGGGAAATCCTACTACATGAAGACGAGAGACGAAAGGGTTCGACTAATTCAATGCCTCCCTGATTCCAACAAGGGATTAAATAAGGATTTCCTTATCGTCTCCGATGAATGGCATGATGGCAATCCGTGTCCCATGGTAGAAAGAGAACCAGGTGGGGTATAGGGAATGGAAGGGCGCCGACCCTTTGCGCCATTCTAATCTGATGTGGTTCGATAACTAACCATGCGTATGTGTTTTCTTTTTTTGCAGATCCCCACGCTTTTCAACGGCATTTTCACCGAGTTAACTGGGTGGACTTGGAGACTGTTCTACAAGCGGCAATTTTCGTAAATGACGAAGATGGTTAAGTCCGAGCCGCTCACAAAATATTAGGGTATGCTCCCCTTCAAAAGTCATTTGCCGACCCTAGGCACGTGATCAGCGACAGCCGTCCTCGGCTTCCAAAAATTACCGTGGTCGAGTCAGGATTTTTAATCTCTGAAGGATCATCTGTCCCAGAGGGCATCCCACTGGTGGATCTCTCCTCATCTCATCAAGGAGCGGAGGACGAAGGCGAATTAGATCAGTCCGAGGAGGGATTTGGGGTATTTGACCTAACCGACCAATCCGAGGATCCTTCTGGTGATATAGGTGACCCAGCCTTGTCCGAGGTAGAATTGTCATCAGTAGGCACATCTTCCCAAGCCGAGATGGGACTTAAGAGAAGGCCCCCGACCAGCTTATTCGACCTCCTCGAGGGTCAACCGGGGAAGGGTGCGTAGGGAACGCTGCAATCCAATGCTCCGTCCCCACCTCCTCAGCCCCAGACTATCCAGACTAGGTCATCCTCCACAAAGTCACAACCACAATCCCCCCGCCCCAAACTTCCTGCTCCTCCCCAACCAGCTCTGCCTTCTCGGCCGGAAACCACTGATTCAAAGAGAAAGAGGAGTCCCAAGGGTAAGGAAACCATGGATGGGAGAAAATCTCAACCTTCTAAGGAGAGGGAGGAAGCCCCGCATGCGAAACAATTGAAGATTGGGTACCAAAGTAAGGGTAAAGAGACCGAAACCCAATCTTCCCAAGGCAAGGGAAAGGTGATCGAGGCCCAATCCTTGCCAAGTGCTTGGCTTCCCGCCCCAATGCTCCACGGGGGGCCACTGCTGGAAACCGCGTCCATGAGGGACCTTAGAGATGGCGAGGGTGGTTATGTGGCAGACGCACTAGGGAGAACCATGCTACTTCCCACCGACGTGGATGGGTTGAAGAAAATGAGGATGCAGGAGGTTTTCCTCAATATGAAGAGGTGCTTGGGCATGGTAAGGCTCTTGAAATCTAAAACTTTATTAACTCTTACTCCCGGTCTGTCATTCACGATGTATTTATCTCCCTTGACAGGCTCTCCAAGCCACCTATAGGATGGAGGAGGAAGTGAACAAGCAGAGTAAGGCGGCCGAGAATGAACGCTCCAAGCGCTTAGAGGCCACACGGACTCTCAAAGCTTCCGAGAATGACCTTGCCAAGGCCAAGGCTGCCTTAACAGAAGCTATCCGAGATAGGGATAGCGCCTCGGCGGGTTTAGCTAGCGCCCAAAAATAGGCCGAGGACCAAACAAAACGTCTGCTCGAAGCCAAGGATCAGTTGCGAATAGCCAAGGAGCAGATCAGTGATTTAAATAAAAGACTGATCTTGGTAGAGAATGACAAAGGTGTGGCGGAGTATGCCCGGGACGAAACCATGAGGGCCAAGCAGGAGGCTGAGTTTGCCAGAAACGAGGCTGAGGCTGCCAAGGAAACAGCCGAGGATAAGGGTTACAACGCGGGGGTAGCTGACACCCAAGCCTCCCTTAAAGCCCAAATTCCCGAAGTATGCAGGCTTTACTACTCCCAGGTTTGGGAAGAGGCCTTAAAGTGAGCTGGGGTGGATGTTTCATCTGATTTGTGGAAAGTGGGGAACATATTCTACCCTACAGCCATCCGTGAGGCCACCTCCATCAGCTCCGAGGTTGTGAGCGACCAACATGAGGGAAGGGTCATTCAGTCGGAAGTTGTATAGGTCGGCACCTCTCTTGGCGAGCCGCTTAAAAGGGGAGAGCTTCAGGATGTGATAGAAGCATCTGAGCGTATGGATCCCGAGGTACCCAAAGAGGTTGCTGAGCCTGTGGTCGGCGCTCAGATGCCTAATGCCGAAGAGCCAGCCATACTTGCCCAGTCCCTACAGGCAATTCCCCTCGCTGTGGTCCCCAAGAGCACCAACACCGATCCTGCTCAGTTTTCCCCAGAAGGGACTGTCCTTCAGGGCGTCGAAACTGATCCCGTTTCGCCTTCCCAGGATGTGATCGAAGTAGAATTGAAGAAGTAGAAACCCCGGCCAGGCTCCGTATTTGGTTTTAGTTTAATGATTAATTAGTTTCCTTTTTTTTTTATTGACAAAACTTTGTAGTCTGCTGGTAGTTTGAACCTGTTGACCACATATATGAAATGCTTTTCTTCATTTTTCCTTTTGGTTACTTGTCAGTTGCCATCGTCGATACTTACTACTGTTTATGATTTCTGAACTAATTATCGTAACATGTATGCATGGTTGCACATATGACATGTTTAGGATCCTATTTCAGAATACTAGCACGCCCGCACCCATAGGGTATTGAACTCGTGTCTGGATCTATTTCAGCGGGTACATAGGCATCACCTGAAATGTCATATGTGCCATTAGGACCAAGCTGGTGTCCAAATTTCCTTTAAGCAGTTGGTTTCCCCATAGGTTTGAGTCCGAGGACCATGCAATACCTTGGTTCTATCCAAAACTTGATTTTTAAGTAGTTGGTTTCCCCATAGGTTTGAGTCCAAGGACCATGCAATACCTTGTTTCTGTCAAAAACTTGATATTTAAGTAGTTGGTTTCTTCATAGGTTTGAGTCCGAGGACCATGCAATACCTTGGTTTTGTCAAAAACTTGATATTTAAGTAGTTGGTTTCCCCATAAGTTTGAGTCCGATAACCATGCAATACCTTGGTTCTGTCAAAAACTTGATATTTAAGTAGTTGGTTTCTCCATAGGTTTGAGTCCGAGGACCATGCAATACATTGGTTCTGTCCAAAACTTGATATTTAAGTAGTTGGTTTCCCCTTAGGTTTGAGTCCGAGGATCATGCAATACCTTGGTCCTGTCCAAAACTCAGTTTTTAAGTAGTTGGTTTCCCCATAGGTTTGAGTCCGAAAACCATGCAATACCTTGTTTCTGTCCAAAACTTGATATTTAAGTAGTTGGTTTCCCCATAGGTTTGAGTCCGAGGACCATGCAATACCTTGATTCTGTCCAAAACTTAATATTTAAGTAGTTGATTTCCCCATAGGTTTGAGTCTGATGACCATGCAATACCTTGGTTCTGTCAAAAACTCAGTTTTTAAGTAGTTGGTTTCTCCATAAGTTTGAGTCCGAGGACCATGCAATACCTTGATTCTGTCCAAAACTTGATTTTTTAAGTAGTAGGGGGAATTAACCCCTCGGCTATGGCGTGGGACCTTGGTTTAGAGGGATTAGCTCCTCGGCCAAGCCCCTAGAACCATCCGTGCTGCTGACGTTACGAAGCGCAGTCCCTAGTGAAGAAACATAGCCCCTAGTGGAACTTTACGCTAGAACACTACATCCGGCTGTTGGAAATGATGTGAAGGATTGGCTCAACCCACCACCTGTGCCAAGACACAAGCCTTCCCCGCAGACGGCGCCAATTGTAAGGACACAATTAGTAACGACCCATAATAATGTTGGGTTCGCACGTAAAAAGGCCCAAACAATATCACTTATAGAGCGTGGGTTTGAAAGGTTAAGCCTTGGTCACCGGACAGTGGTTAGTCGTGGTGTTTATACAGAATTAAACCATGTTCGCTCAAGGAGTCCTTCTCCTTGAGGCGGCCTGGGAGGCTCTAGTTTTAGGCCTTTTTTCCCAGCCTTTTTTCCCAGCCTTTTTCTTGGTGCATCAACCTTCACATTATATAGTCATTCTTAGTTGATCTTAGCCCTCCACTTATTGATTAGGCAGGTGCTTACTTCAGTACCCGTCCCATCAGCTGTCCCTTCTTACTTTTTGTTAGTTGCGATGATCGAAGCCACCTTGTCCAGGCGTCTTTTCTCATTAACATGATTAGGACGTTGGCGGGTGTATTTAATGCGGAGGGGACGTATTTACCCTAAACCAGTTTCGCACCGTACCCCCACGTGGGCCCCATTCTAATCGTATCTCCTTCAGGGGGCTTTTTGGGGGCAGCCCTCAACGAGATGTTGCTCTTCCCTTTGAAGTCTTGGAGTGCCGAGGACAGGATCATCCTCGGCTGTGCCCCCGGCATTTCGGCTTTTCCCCATTCGTTCTCGGCAAATACCCTCCTAGGCACGGGCCCTGGGCCCTAGTAGAGCGTGGGCCGGATCATAAGTCTCCTGGCCCCACACTAATAATACATCTTTGTCAACCTTTAGTATTAATATTCTAACTTTTTAAAATTCTTGAATAAAGAACTTTGGCCCCCCTAAGTTTGAATCTTGGTTTCGTCCCTACACGTGTATATAATGTAACTTTTTCTTTGGGTGGTTAAATGTCATAGGTCACAATCATTTTGACATAAATATATCAAAGTTTGTTTATAACATGTAACTTACTACTTATCAATTTACTTCTACTAGAATATATCTTATATTATCTTGTGGAAGAGGAGGCTCTGATTACATTTTTTTTTTTTTTTTGAATTTGGGAACTATTCATATAAATAAGAAATAGAAACATCACTCGCAAAACAACAATATTTATTGTAGTTCTACTAATTTTGTGCCTGCGTTTACTACAAACACCAATCAAAATCTATTGTCAATGATATGAATTACAATCACTTTCACCAAATCTCAAACTAACACATCTCATAAACAATATTCACAAATCTCACAAAAACACATACATTCAAAAACCTATCACACCATGTTCTTTATGAGAAATGAGAATATTCTCCTTTCCCATGTAGGAAGATCTCTTGGACAAAAACCTACGGAACTCTTTGCAGCACTATCTATATATAAGACTTCAATTCCTATTTCTCGGTAGACTTTGGAATACCTTCTTTTATTGACAAGAAATACAAAATTATTTCTTTAACAAGGCATAGACTTTTGTTTCACTTTAAGAAAACTCATATCATGTCAAATTATAATTTTGAGGCAATTCCTAACCTTTGTATCTTCCTTCTAAGTTATCATCATTCATGATTTTTTCCAAATCAATATGATCATTTTCATCTCAAGTTTTGCATAAAATTTAAGATCAGGTTACACGCAAGTGATTTTGACTTCCCACCTCTCCACTGTGTAGCGTGTACCTACTAATAAAAGAAAAAGTCTTTAACTAGAAAAATATCTCCAAACTAAATTACTTGATCTACCTTTGCCTATGATTTCCCTTTATAGAAGAAGTAAACCATACAAGCAGGAAAATAGAAAGGTATTTAGGTACGCTACTACTACTGCATAGTCAAAGTTCAGTTTTCTAGTGAAAAAAATTGCCAAGATTTCAACTATTTTGCAAAAAAAAAAAAAATAATATTAACCACACTTATAACAAAGTTAGCAATCTCTTTCACTTTGACACATCTACCTAATATGATTATTGCATCCCTTCAGGTTGCTCCCCCTCAAGCCAAAAGCCTCATGAATCTACACTTACTTTTTCCAAGTACTAATTGCAGGATTTCGTGAATAATCACAAAAACATATGCTATTATGCTACATCAATTAAGCAACTAGACCCAAATATTTCCTAATGCACATATGTCAACATGGCTTCAGTTAAGGATTTTTATGTGAAATAGAATTATGAAAAATGTTGATGCTTAAAAAAATGTTAAAACGGGAAACAAGAAGCAAACACATGGACTCAGGAAAGAGTTGAAATTGTATCAGTACAAGATTCGACAAAACATGGAGCTAGATCCCACTGCCTCCACTGAGTGAAACCAGAAGTTAACAAGAAACATTATAATAGAACCCAAATGTCTAACTACCAAACAGACAACAACAAGAAAAATGAGACATAATTACCAGATCTTTCTTAAATTACTGTTTCTCAATGGTATATACTACTATCCTTTTCATAAAATCTCTTGGACCTATTTCCTAGACACTCATTAACATAAGGCATAATCAACTCAATATTTCCATTTGACTATTGCCATGAGCTATGACAAGAAACTCTAGCATGACTTATTACAATGTATATACACTCAAGAGCATGCCAGGCAATTCAACTTACCAAAAATTACTCTAGTCCATACTTTCTAGAAGCCTCTTTGTGCTTTTCTTCCCCTTATAATTAAGAATATACCATCGTGAAACATGACTAATCAAAAAGCTTCATGTAGAAATATGATTAGTAAATACACTGAAAGACTGCATCCTCTGCTATCATATCCTACGGAAATGACCAGTAGTTAGAGATGAAATCAACAATACTCCAATGAATAAATTAGAATAAACATGATCTCGTACTGAAATTACTTGTTACTTGTATTGAGAAAATTGAATGATACTAATCCATGGTATCAAAACTTGGAGCATACCAGCCCAGCTGATCTATAATCTTCTTCATTCTTTCTTCTTGTCCCTTTGAATCCCCTAAAGCCGTTGTGAAGGGGTACACATACGTTACTTTGGTGGCTATAGACCTATATGCAACTACATCCCCTTTCACCAAAAACTCCAGCACATCCCGGCCAAATCCTCCATCATCAACCTCAGCTTGTAAATATTGGCCTGTGTTTACCCTTATTATCAGTAGTGCCTCACATAAGAAGCAAAGAACTAAAATGATTGGGGGGAGGGGGGATAAAAAAGAAAATAACCCCTCCCCCTTCTGCCACTTGAATGCTCCTACTAGTATTTTTAGGTAGGAGAGAAGAGTTTTAAAAATAAGAATAGAAAAGGCCATGAAATTTAACCCCAACTCCCCATATAATGCTCATGGTTTGAACAAAGTAACATATTCGTGAAAATCCTACAGGTGGTTTTCCATAAGGGGGAATGAATTAAAAATAAATAAATAAAGGCCCAAACTGGTTGAAATCTATCTTCTCATCCTCATCTAATGGCCCTGGTTTGATAATGATTGATACAGTTCATAACACTACAAATGCAAATCTCTTATGTGTCAATGTGGGTGTGTGAGCACATGTAGAAATAGGATAGGAAAGGCCTAAACTTTTAAAACAATCCTTTTCTGCTTCATGTCTAAAGACTTTTGCTTAAAATATAATATCTGCTATTCATAACACTTAGAAATCAACTTGTTCAGTGTATGTGGGTGACTTTGAATTCATGCATAAACAGCTATGAGAGAAGGCTGGACTGGTTCATAATTTCTCTTCCCTTCCCTATTTAAGCCTTAGTTTGACTGTCATCAATTTTTTATGAGTGAAACCATTTATTATGGTTGAGCTCAGTCTAGTTACCGTTGGGTGTATCTTCAACAACCTGAATTTTTGCATTTTTCTGTGTCTTCAGGATTGCTTCTTGCAATTTCTGCAAAAGATTTAGAACAAGAAAGCTTCAAGTCATGTACAGCTACATCTCAAAATGAAAAAGAATTTGTAAGAAAAAATATTTTCACCCAAGCAAGTTCCAGTTCATGAAATCTTGGAATATTCAATTTAAAATGGCTGTTAAGTGTTTTGATGAATATGAAGTTTGGTTAGTGCCTCTATGATATTGAGGTAGTGTATCACCCTTCCATTGGTTGTATCTAAACATGGAGCAACAATAAAGAAAAAAGGAGTTATGTAGTCAGAAAGTTAGATAGGGTTATTGGGAGTATGAAATGGTTTGCTTCCATTGGTCAAGCTATTGTGGATTTTCTATTTCCAGGAGTATTTGATCATTTGCCAGCTCTAATCTCCATGAGTGATAACAAAGACTTTGGTCCCAATACCTTTTAAAATTTTCAATTATTGGACTGACCACAGGGATTTTCTGGTTTGGATTAAAAAAAGCACGGGATATAGAAGTACAAGTCACCCCTATGTACAGATGGTATGTGATGCTGAAATCTGTGAAGACAATATTAAAAAAGGTTAACAAAGATATTTAGGGGAGTATCTCTCAAAAAGTATAGCAACCATGGTTGAGCCTAGAGACTGTTCAGAAAGGCTTGCAGCAGAATCCTGGTAATCCAGCTCTAATGCTTTAAGAGGAGAGTTTGCAAGAGTGTATATCAACAAGAAATACTGAAAAGGCTTTTATGAAGCAAAAAACAAAAAACAAGTGGTTAAACCTAGGGAATCAAGATACTGCCTATTTTCATAATAAGGTGGTGAAAAAAAGAAATGCAAAGAACTTATCAAGTTTTCTATGATTTAGATGGAAATAAAGTGGAGAACTCAGATCAACTTAAAATTACGGCTGTGGAGTTTTAGCAGCACTTGTTGGGTTTTTCAGAGAAGTGCATTACTGAAAAGCAGATCAATAGAGTCAACCAAGTTCTGAGGGATCAAATCTCTGATGCTCAGAAGGAGATTTTACAGAATGATATGACAGAATTGGAGATCCAGTGAACTTTATTTTCTCAGGCTGGGGACAAATCACTTGGTCCGGATGGATTTACAACCGACTTTATTGAAAAAAGCCTGGTCAATCGTGAAAGATGATGTGGTTAAGGCAATTCCATCTCTCTTTGAATTAAGTAGACTCCTATGAGAGATAAATGATACAATAATTACTTTAGTCCCTAAAGTAACCAATTCATCAATAATGGGTGAGTTTAGGTCAATATCATGTTATAATGTCATTTACAAATGTCTTCCCAAAATTCCTGGGTAATAGATTGAAGCAATGTTTGACTGGGTTAATTAGTAAGAATCAGATAGCATTCATTCAAGGAAGAAGTATCTCTGAAAACATCCTATTGGCACAAGAAATAGTACAAAACTATCATAAAGATAAAGGGAAAGCTAGATGCACTTATAAAGTAGATCTCATGAGAGCATACGGCTCAGTTGATTGGGGTTCACTTTACAATGCCATGTAATGTAGGTATCTCTAAGAAATACATTGATTGGGTGGAGTGCATTACCACTCCAAAGATTTCTATTGTCCTCAATGATAACTCGGTTGTTTTTTTTTTTTTTAAAGGAATGAAGGGAATAAGATAGAAGATCCATTATCTCCTTACTTATTTGTCCTAGTGATGGAGGTACGTATTAGGCTATTGCAGTCAAAAGTTCAGGAGTTCCAAGCTTTCAAGTTTCGTCCAAATTGCCAAAGCCCACAATTGACTTGCCTCTATTTTGCTTATGATCTAAGGGTATTCTCGAATGCTGATCAGCCATCAATTCTCTTAATTAAATATGTGCTTGAGGAGTTTAAGGGCTTATCTGGCCTAGCTACAAATGCTGAGAAGAGTGATATGTATTGTGCCGGTTAAGCCTTCTCATTTGAAGCAGCACATAATTGGTACTCTTCAATTTAAGGAAGGAAAACTCCCTGTCATATACTTGAGAGTCCCTTTAATTTATGGAAGATTGAGTTTTCAAGATTGCAGGGCCTTGATTGAAAAGATTACAACAAAGATTAATGCCTGAACAGCAAAACACCATTCCTTTGCAGGGAGACTGCAACTTATTCAATCGGTCTTGTTTAGTGTTCAAGTTTTCTGAGCAGGTATCTTCATTCTACCTAAAAAGGTCACTGCTATTGAGAATAATCTTAACAGGTTTTTGTGGCAAGGACAGGACAACTCTACTGTTGGTAGACTGGTAGTAAAGTTTCTTAGGAAATAGTATGTGTGCCTAAAAATCAGGTGGTCTAGGTCCCAAAAGAATCAAGTATTGGAATAAAGCATCTATCTTGAAACATATCTGGATCTTATTTGCACAAGCAGGATCTATTTGGGTAGCCTGGTTGCATGATAACCCCAGGACAGATTGAAAGAGTAGGACTTTATAGGGGACTCAGCTTGTATTGTCTGCACAAATGGAATTAAGAGCAGAAACCACTTGTTATTTAAATTCTCTTAGAAGAATTTGGAAGGAAGTAATGAGATTCATCTGTCTTGTAATCAATCTGAAAATTGAGATGGAAGAAAATCATGGAATGTGGTTTGAGGCAGTTGAGAAGTAAAAGTTTAGAGCTGTATGCTGCAAGATAACCTTGGGAGCAGCCATTTATCATGTCTGGCTTCAAAGGAATGCCAGAATTCATGTCAAGGCACATCTTTAGACAGCATGTTACACATCATTAGGAATTCTATTCTTAATACAGTGTTGTGTTGTAAATGGGAAATACCCTACTCTGTCATTAGTAAGGACTCTCTTAAAAAGTCTGCTGTTTAGAATTCATGAGGATCAGGTGTCTTATGAGCTATGGTGTGCTCTGGACTTGTAAATATGTGAGGAGTCTTTGTTTATGCAATTTTTTTAGTTTGAGTGTCCAGGCTGTAAATTTTTTGCTCTTTAAGAATATTAAAGATTTATCCAAAAGAAATAAAATTGCCTATAAGTGAATGCATATATCTTTAGAACCTGAATTGCATTGCCTGAAGAATTTTCAGGAATTGTCCAAGGGAAGGCAAATGATGATGATTTCGGATTTGTTGATACACAACCTGGATTTGTTGATGGGCAAGGTCTGATTTTCCTGCAAGAACATAACATTTTCTCAAATGGTTGACAGCAAACCTTGAAATTTGAACACATAAGGGTCATATTTTGACTACTAAGCAAAAAAGCAGTGTCATTGAATATAAAAATGAAAATCAGTGAAAGCCATTTTCTAATCTTATTGGGAATTCTTTAAAATACAAACAAGTTATGAAAGTTAGACACATATGACATATGGAATATTAATGTTATCATATTATTATAAGTGAACAAGAAGAGCAAAACCCGTTACACATAAATGCACAACATAGTATGTAACCAAAAAACAAACGTATTGATGTCTTAGCCTAACAATAAAAATAGCATTATAATAAAATGTATCCAAACATAGCCATAGATTCAAGTCCGATGGTAACTACCTATAAAAATATATATTCAACAAAAAGAGCAAAGCCCATTAAAGAAAAATGAATTTCAACACGTACCCATTTTCGAGTCCGGTCTCCAAAGTCTTGGACTCAGAGAATGGAGTGGTAGGACTAGGAGGGAGTTGAAAGGACTGAGAGTTGAAAGAAGGGATTGCCAGAGAAGGTAATGGGGAGCTTAAAGTTGCAGCTAAAGCTAAAGAGAGTAGCTTTGATAAGAGAATGGGTTTTGGGTTTGGATTTAGTGAAGTAGTTTCTGGGATTTGAAGGCAAAGAGAGGTCTTGGGGGTTGAAGGCTTGGAAGAAGTTGAAGGAAGTGGAGGGAGAAGATGACCAATCAAATTCATGATTGTGAAAGTCTGTTATCCTTTCAAAACACCAGCCATTTCGGTTTTATTTTATGTCCTCCGAGAACGGTGCCGTTTTCTTGACTTTATTTTAGAGTGGTAATTGTTCCGTATTGTGTAGCGACACTTAGGGTCTGTTTGGATAGAACTTATTTTGCTGAAACTGAAAACTGAAAACTGAAAACACTGTAGCAAAATAATTTTTAAATGTGTAAATAGTACCGTGGGACCTATTTTTAATGAAAAAGTTGATAAAAAGTGAAGTTTGTGGGGCCCATGAACAGTACATAAGTCACTGTTCATGGCTGAAAAGTCAACAATATGCGGCTGAAAAAAAAAAAAAAAAAAAGAAATACGCGGACGCAGACGTGAAACGCACTATCCAAACATACACTTAGTAAAAATGTGTACAGCAGCGTATAACTAAACGTGTGCAATAATAATTAACTAGTCTTAAATCCATGTGATGCATGAAAATATTTAGGCTATGTTTGGTACATGTGTTTAAATACATGTTTTCAGTTTTTAAATAACATTATACGTATTTCTATACATTTTTTTACTCACCCATAATTATTTTGAAATGTGACATGATAAATACTTTACTCTTTAAATTTTATTTTAGATAATTTTGTTCTCCTAAAAATTAAATAATTTCTAAACTAAATGATACTAAGAAGAAAAAGAAACATGATGACGGTTCATGGTTGAGTTCAGTTGTAATTTTTGGGAGAGGAAGAGACAAAACAAAAAGAAATGCGATAGAATCCAAATGATTGAGTTCAGTTGTTGCCTTGTTGGCTAGATGAGGCGTCTAGAATCCAGATGCAAAATGTTTCAGCTTTCATTGAAGTGGATCAAAATGGATCGAAAGAGAGCAAATAGATCGAATTGGCTGAACTGATCTGAATGGATCGAATAGGACTGAATTGGATCAAAATGGATGAAAGTTGACAAAAATGGACTAAATTGGACTAAAATGAACCTAAGTAGACTGAAATAGAGCAAATAGACTGAAATGGACTAAAGTGAAATATAATGGACTAAAATGTTATACTGATATGGCTCAATAGAAGTATAGTAATAATAAATGCTATGTTTTAAATTTTAAATATTATATAAATTTAGTTTATAAACTTTAAATAAATTTATTTATCCTCTAAATCAAGTGGCAAAGTGAGATTTGAATCCAAATTCTCTTCATAAGAGAAACTATACTATGCTATTAAGTTACAAAACTCTTAATTGATATAAACCCATTTACACGGGAAAATTTTCCATTTAACATTATTTTTTGAACAATTTAGTTAGTTGTCAAGTTTGTAAAACTATTTTTTAAACTAATATCTCGAAACTCTGAAACTCGAGTTCAGTGAAGGAAATCAAGTCTCTAAGCCTTGAGTTCCAAGTGGTGGCAAACTAATGTGGAAGAAAAAATCCACGTGGAACTTGAGTCTTTATAACTCAAGTTTCTACAGTTGGATATGGGTTCGTGCATGCTAGGTTATGGGTTCTTTTTCTTCTTTAGATCTCCAATCTGCTTCTTTCTCTATATGCTTTATCCACATTAGCTTGGAACTCGAGTCTCTAAGACTTAAGTTTCTTCATTGAACTCGACCTCTAAGGCTTTAAATGCTAGTTGACTAAAATGTTTTGAAAACATGCCAACCAATGAAATAGTTGCTAAAATCATGTTAAATGGCAAACTTCTCTCATTTACACTAGCAAAAGTCATGTCATGTTGGATGATAATATCAAATATGGACAAAGTTTGGCTCAAAACTGGTTTGGAATTATTTTTTCCAACCCATTATGTAACAAATTATAAGACTAAAATTATAAATGGGTAATCTTTTCCAGTGGCAGCTCTAGGAATTTTTCTTTGGGTGTTTCTTAAGAAGTATAAATTATACAATCTAATAAAAAGAGAAATTCATATATTGACAACAACAATAGTAAAAAAAACACACAAATATATAAAGTTTACAATTGCCTTCTACAAATTTTCATAATTTGAAATTATTGCATGATAGTCTCATTATCAATGTTATAAGCTACATCTCTTTCAATAAACCCAACCAAGCAATCATTCATCCATTGAATGTAGAACAAATTATAGACACAATTTTAATATTATTAGTATAAAAAAACTGAGGGTGTTCCCAAATTTTTTTTGAAAGATAGACAAATTTTTTTTTTTTAAATTATTATTGTGTGGGCTAATTAGTTAGAAGGTACTATTAAAGCTGTACGAATTGGGCCTATGGTCCAATCCGAGGATATTAACTAAATCCAAGGATGGTTAAATAATGCTATTATGAGAATGGTATGAGAAGAAGAAATAAGGATTGTGTATGATAGTCCAAAATATATCCGAGTAGAAAAGTCATCTTGGAAACGGAGATCCGAGGTTAGTCAGAATGTCTTATCATCCTGGACATTCTTCAAGGTTGCATCACAACTAGAAGTCGGACATTAGATAAGGGATGAGCAAATGGAGGAAACAAATATCTTCAAAAGCTACCTCCACATTAAATGTCTCCCAACTAACTCTCTGACCGCATTAATGTGGAGGTGATACCTGAACAGTGATTAAGCAGCCTTACAGTTGCTAGTTGAAGGTTCTGGGAGGTGTTGGATGGGACAAGAATGAGTTCCTAGAATCTAACCTACACGTGTATGGTAGAGATGATACTAAGATTATAGTATATAGCATGGAAAGGTGGCATAAAAAAAAAAGACATCATAAAAAAAACTAAGAAATCTTTTTAATAATCCTTTGAACTCTTGTAATCTTGTTCATCAATAAGACATTGTAACATAGCTCCTCAGGTCGTGCCGAGGACAAATTTTCTTATCTTAATTGTGTTTGATGTTCTTAAATCAATAACTGTTATCGTTTTCCTTATTGAATAGAACTAGTTATTTCACCCACACTTTACAAATTCATTGTTTGGGCTTATTGGGCTAAATTCAATCCTATATTGGGTCAAATCCAAACTCCGTCCCTACAATTATATATATATATATATATGAGATGGGTTCAAGTTACACCTGGTGTAACTCTTGTTAAGTTACACATTTTTTATACCGTAGATTTGTAAGTAATCTAACGGCCAAAAAAATATCATTAAATGCTATTATTTTCCATCTCATTCATAATTAATACTAGTATTTTCTCTCTCTCCTTATTTATTGTTTTTCTAGTAGACCCTGTAAGATAAATCAGATAGAAGTTACAGAAGAAAATTTTGAAGCTAACATCGATAATGGAAAACTTACAGCAAGAACTCAAGAAGAAGAGACAGAAATCGGTCGAGTGAAGAACAAATCCTGTTTTACAATTTTATTTTGCATTTTGACAGCTTCACCATGATAAAAGCTAAATATGTTTCGAAAGAAAACGTACCAAAGCATCACACTTCATGTAATTCTTAATGAAAAAGACTATACATGTTTTATCTAACAATACTCTTACAAATATATGTTGCACGCATCATTTTCTTTTAATCTTTAAAAAATTTCATGTTTCTTACAATGGTGCATCACTAAACTGTGGTGTTCATTTCACCTTTCTGTAGGATTATTACATTACCACTGCTAGAGAACTAGCCCAAATGGTTGGAATTCGAAAGGCGCCAATCTTGCATCACTTTTCAGAATCAGTTTCTGGGGCAGCAATTATTCATTGCGGCCCTTTAATCAAGCAAAAGCTTTATTTTATTTTTTTTCAAGTACAGAAATGCAAGTGGTTAAAAATGGCAGTGTGCCTTTTTATCAAGCAAAAAACAATAAATAAAGACAGAGAAAAAAAATACTAGTATTAATTATGAATGAGATGGAAAGTAATAGCATTTAATGATATTTTTTTAGCCATTAGATCACTTACAAATCTACGGTGGAAAAAAGGTGTAACTTCACAAGAGTTACACCAGGTGTAACTTGAACCCATCTCTCTATATATATATATATATATATAAATTCAAGTCAAGGTGGCGCCGCCCTTGATCTTTTCAATTATCATATAACAGCTCTTTTACAAATACAAACACATGACAACATTTATCAATTTATTCCAATTCATATGTAGCATAAAAAAAATATGAAAAACACAAAACAAACAAAAAAATTTCAACCAAATGCTATTATGCTATATCTGTTAAAAGTGAAACAGTGAATATTAAATAGGTAAATAGTAGCAAATTCATATGAAAGTAATTATTCATCGCTTAAGACTTGCAATCTTAAACAAAGTTAAAATACAATACTTTTTTTCAATAAATCTAAAGATACAAATTTTGTTCGATTGTATATTACGATTAAATGTTAATAAAAATAGTGTCACTAGTGAACCAATGCGAGCATTTGCAAAAATGAGAATGAACCTTGTTTGGTACACCATTTTAAACGCATATTTTCAAATTTTAAACAATATTATATGTATTTTCACACACTTTTTCATCACACGTATTTCAAAAAAACTAAAAATGGTTGTTAAAACACATCAAATGGGTCCAAAATTTTTCCGTTACTAATCTTAATTTTTCATACTAACTTAAGCCATCAACGTCGATATGTCCGAGTGGTTAAGGAGACAGACTTGAAATCTGTTGGGCTTCGCCCGCGCAGGTTCGAACCCTGCTGTCGACGTTTTTACTTTTATTTCATTCAATTCTCAGTTTGGGAGCTGAGAAAAAAACGCAGGAAAATTTTTCTTTTTTTCTTTCTCAGAAATAAGCACAAACTATTTCTTTTTGCTCGCGAAACTTTCTCGGCAACCAAACAGATCCTCAACTCAGATGGAAGACAAAACAGCGACCGCGATAACGAGCTCTAAGAGCACACAAGAGCTGGCCATGGATGGCCAGAAGGTTCTGGAAGAAACCATAGAGTCCGCTTTCCAAATCCTCACCTCCATGAACGACGAGCTCTGCAACCCTTCCTTGTGGTGCACCTCCACTATTTCTTCTACTACTACGAACGGTCCTTCCTCCCAATCCTCAAACGGCGTCGTCGTAAACGGCGACTTGGCTTCTTCCGATAATTCCGCGCATCACGGCGAGAGTGGCGGCGGCGGAAGTGGAGGAGCTCTCGAAGAGGCTCGGGGTCGGTATAAGAACTCGGTGAACTCGCTCCGTACGATTCTCGCCGCGATTCCGAACTCGCACAAGGTGAAAAACTCTTTCCAAAAACCCTAGCTCACTGTTTCGCTGATTTGGTTTTTGTTTTGTGGTTGTGAGCTTTTTGCAATCTTGGTCTTTGATTTTTTGCTTTGCTTGGAAATGTTATTAGAGGTTTTGATGTGAAAGAAATAGCTTTTTAGAATTTGAAAGTTCAAAAATGTAGCTCTGTGTTGTGCTAATTGATTGTTGTTGTTGTGAGCCTTTGGTTGATAATTTTGGCTTTTGTTTTGTTGTGAATCACTGTGAGCCTTTTGCAATTGTGGTTTTTGAGTTTTTGTTTTGCTTAAAAATGTCAATGAGGTTTATAATGTGAATGAAATAGCTATTAGAAGTTGAAAGTTCAAAAATTTAACTCTGTGTTTCTCTATTTGGTTTTTATTTTGTTGCAAGCGTTTTGCAATTTTGGTTTTTTGAGGTTTTGTTAAGATTGGAAATGTTATTAGAGGTATAATGTGAAAGAAATAGCTTTTAGAATTTGAAAGTTCAAAATTTTAGCTCAGTGTTTGGCTAATTGGTTGTTGTTGTGAGCCTTCGGTTTTTGTTTTGTTGTGAATTTTGAGCTTTTTGCAACTTTGGTTTCTGAGGTTTTGTTAAGATTGGAAATGTTATTAGAGGTATAATGTGAAAGAAATAGGTTTTAGAAGTTGAAAGTTCAAAACTTTAGCTCACTGTTTTGCTAATTGTTTGTTGTTGTGAGCCTTTGGTTGTTCATTTTGGTTTTCGAGGCTTTGATTGCTGGGAAATTTTATTAGCAAGTTTAATGTGAGGAAAATGGCTAGGTCTCAGAAGGACAAAAGTTCAGAACTTCAAACTTGCTGTTTAGTTAATTGGTTTTTGTTGTGAGCCTTTGGTTGATAATTTTGGTTTTTGAGGTTTTGCTTTGCTGGGAATTTTATTGGTAAGTTTAAAAATTTGAGGAAAATGGCTAGGTCTCAAAAGGAGAAAAGTTCAAAACTTTGAACTTGCTGTTTCGCTAATTAGTTTTTGTTGTGAGCTTTTGGTTGACAATTTTGGTTATGTGAAATTTTGCGAGTTGTATATTTTGAGGATATAGCTTTCAGAAGGTGAAAAGTTCAGAACTTTAACTCACTGTTTTGCTAATTGGCTTTTGTTGTGAGCCTTTGGTTGATAATTTTTGTTTGCTGTAAAATTTTATTAGTAAGTTTAATGTGAGGATATAGCTGCACTGAGAAGATTAAAAGCTCAAATCCCTATCTCACTGTTTTGCCATTTGGTTTTGTTGTGAGCCTTTGGTTGTTTCACAACTTTGTTTTGTTGCAAGCATTTGGTTGATAAATTTTGATTTTTTACAGTATGTCTTGCAGGGAAATTTTATTAGAATTATAAGGTCAATTTTTAGGTAATATGTGATAAACGTTTTGGGAGATTGGGATCAATTATAGGGGTAAAAATATTATTGTATTGATAATGTATATAATAGACATAAGTTGCTAGATTTCTAATGAGATATTAGACAAATAATAATTTTTATAGGTTGGTTTGAGTTGGGGCGTGGGGGTTGATTGTTGATTATTCTGCTAAAACTTTGGCACAAATTAATTATAAAAGGCAAAAGAAGAAATCACTTGTAGAGGAGGTAGGAAATGCAGAACACCTCAAAATCATAGGACTGGATTATACCGTGAATGAGAGAGTGGTTTTAAGTTTAACTCTAGTGAGAAGCTATGTTTTTTCCACTTTTGAAGACTGGAGTGTTTTTCTTTTGAAATCCTAAATTGTTTGAATGATGAGAGTAAGCAAACCAAGTATGGCCATTGCTGAATTACTGCCACTGTCTTTCCACGGCTAATTTTGTATCTTGTTAATAAATTTAATAAATCATATTCTGAAGTTATTTTCCTACGAAATGAGATGTTTTGGAAGCAATAGAAATGTAGAGTTTGCTTTGTGCAACTTTTAACTTGAGCTAACTCAATTTTAGTCATGTTGAAACAGTCGAAAGCATTTGAAATGGACTCAACTCCAGGCGGCCCGCTATCCCCAGAGGCTGACATTGAGAAGTTAGAAGAGCGAGCCTCTAATCTAAGAAAGGTAGTTTTCTTTGAGTTGTATACTTATATTGGTGAAATCTTATGGTTTTAAGGCTATGTTGTATCAAATTTCCTTTCTTAGAATGGTGCTTGGACATTTGTCCTTTATGGGGCTGGGATGGGTTTATGCTTCAAATAATGAATATTTAAGGAAATCAGCATCTCACAGTAGTGGGTCCATGCTTCTTCTGAAATTGTTGACCTGTTGAGAGCTCATCTTCTCTTACTCTGTTTTTACTTGTGTTCCTGATTGTAGGAGCTTGCAAACAAGAACAACTATCTAAAGGTTCTCATAGATCAGCTACGAGATCTTATTACTGACATATCTACATGGCAAAGTCCTTGTGCTGTCTGAAGTTCAGTATAGATATCTTCGTCCTAAATAATGGTGCTGCCTAAGAATTGACTTAGCCCATATTTCCACATGAGGTGATGATGCTTCCATCCCGACTTTCTTTCTCTTTCTGTTGAACTTAGAGATATATTCATTTTTGAAGTTAAAAGGAGGATGATCAGGTTTCACATAGGAATAGGATTATTTCAGAGAAATTTTGAATGAGAAATAGTGAAGCGAAGGATTTTGTATATCCTAATTTTGCTGTAAAGGATTGGATTTGAATAGTCTAGTTTATGCTTGGTAGTCATTAATGTGATGAGATTTTTCATTCAATTTATGTACGAAATGACTCAGCTAGATTTTAATGCGTAATTTGATGTATAAGTTCCTGGAGTTTGAGCCATAAGAACTGCAATTTGGGGATCTGGTCTCGTCTGGCTCCATTATGCAACGGTCAGGTTGATCTATTCCTCAAGACAGCAGCTTCTGAAAACTACATAAACATCCTTTAAAGAAAACTACATAAACATGAGCACCAATATGTTTTGCGTGAATAAGCAAGTGGTTAGCGTTGGCATCGTATCATTTTGCGGCCAGCTCTGTAGCCACAGAGCTACATGAGAGTGGCAATGCTGTTAGGACATTGATTTATGCTATTCTGATTTGCATGGGCGGCTGCGGCTAATTGCTTCGTGGTGTCCCTCATCCCTATCTCTCTCTGTCTCTCTCTCATGGATATTTTATCGAGATTGAGTATATCTGCATTAAAGCCAACTAAATTAATTATTTTTTATTTGCAATTCGTTAAAATGGAAGTCAATTTTTAAGAATGAATCTTGCTTTGCACGTTAGAAGCCATGGATATTGTAGGATGTACACAATTTGTTTGGGTGCCACGAATGCTAGGAATTCAAAGAGGCTCGCACATTTATTTCCCAGCAAGTTTTGTCTCCCAATTCTGCCTAATCGTCCATGCTAAATGCTAACTATTGGACTACACAATTTTAAATAAATAAAAAAGGTAGTACTCTATAAAGCTTTCATTTTGTGAGGAGATAGTTGATTAGTAGACAGCCTTAAACAGGATTGAGATCCGGTGTAATATCTTTTAAACGGTTCAGATCAAAAGTTAAAAAGTTAGCTTTAAATTAGGGGTGTCTAGCCAAATTCGGACCCGATCCAATTGACCAGACCCGACCCACCTGCGATCGATCCATGAGCTTCAGTGGTCAGCAGCGGATTACAAAGCCCAGAAACTGAGTCCGGCAGGTCGGATGGTGAGTACTTTCTTCTAAAACCCGCCTCAGCCGACCTGACTGGAGCCTTACCAAAATCTAGTAAAATTAGAATTTTTCGACGAGTTTTTGGTCAGAATACCTTAGATTGTTCTGAGATTTTGGTTGGATTTGGGGAGATATCACAGAATCTAGTGAGATCTCAGCCAGATCTGGTGGAAATCTCACCAGATCTAGCGAGATCTCATCAGATTCGTTGAGATATCAATTGGATCTAGCGCATTTTGGCCTAAAATCAACTATTTTGGTTGAATTTTCCACTGTGGACGGTTTCGATCGAACCGACCGTGTTTCTAGTGCAAAATCGACCGTTTCGATCTGACTCCCTCGCTAGTTGGCAGTGGGTCAAAACGTTCTCCACTCGATTCTATCGGGTTGGTCTCGGGTTAGCCATAAACCCGATCCGAACTGACCCGTGGACACCCCCACTTTAAATATAAGCCATAAATCACAAAAGTTAAAGATGTGTGGAGGATTGCACCGGATATAAATCCGCCTTAACACCCCTTCCCCCCCCCCCCCCCCCGTTTTTTAAAGAGATTAATTTCCAAAGTTGAATCAGCTACTTGTCATTTTTGGTGTGAAAGACACTTGCATTCCTTGCCCTTGCATTTAACTTGCAACATAAGGTGTATCAACTAGTTACATGGACTGCTCCAGCTGAACCATTTATAAAGCTCAACACGGATGACAATTTTATAGGTAATCCAAGAATGGCAGGGGCAGGAGGTCTTTTGAGAGATAGCTCTGGGAGATGGATATCGGGTTTTTCTTTGAATTTGGGCATTACATCCAATAATGTGGTAGAACTAGGAGCAGTTCGTCAGGGGATTAAGTTGGCTTGGGACTTGGGAGTTAAATTTATCCACCTTGAAATTGATTCTATGATAGTCTTAACCTAGTTAACTAATGAGAACTCTAATTTCCCTCTTGACATGTTTCCTTTATTATGTGATTGCAGGAGCCTTATGGCACAAGCATGGGAGGTTCAAGTGCACAACACATACCATGAAGCAAATGAGTGCGTCGATGGTCTTGCAAAATAGGGAAACCACCAACAGCAAGTTTTGCTTATATATGAAACCTTCCCTACTTTTGTGTATTCGTGTTATGTAAGGGATATGATCAGCCTAGGGAGTAATAGCCTATGTGCCCGAAAGGTAGCTATAGCTGTTGATGTATGAAGTATAAACCTTGTTTATAATTATATAAGACCTCTGTTTCTACCCAAAATATATATAAATATATATATATATATATATATATATTTGGTAAAATGATATTCACAATTAACTGTGTTGGTGCCACCAACAGAATCACTTCAAAGGCGATATATGTATGCTTGAATGGTTCCCTAGTTTTCATAGAAGTGTATAATTTCGCAGATGAATGGTTCCCGAGTTCTCATAGAAGCGTTCAATTTTGCAGAGGGTAGCTCGTAAAGAATTTTATTCAACCAGCATGTTCAAACTTACTTGATCCCTACAACTTAAAAGCCCTTTTGTCATTGTTATTTTCGGTGGTTTCTCAAAATAAGCAATATATAAGCACTGGAGTCAATGAAGTTGTTCTGTTCTTATTTTTAAATTGCTTTAGGGACCATTTCTTAACATTTTTTTAAAAAAAAAGATTGCCTTCATGACCACATAACGCAAATGAGACAATGGGAATTACTCAAATCACTATAGAAAAGCTTTGCTTCCCCTTGTTTAAAATTCCACTTCACTATACTGGATATATATCTGAGCAAGACATGGACTCTAAATACATGATCTAGGAGGATTCCAATTGATTAATTATGAATTGAGGATCTGGTGGTGAGGGAAGATCTCATGTCTACAATGGCAGAGTGATCTGCACCTAACTTGATGGCTTCTTTGCTTGCTCTTATGAACCTTGAAACAGCACCCCTCGCATACTCATGAGCTTCTTTCACATTCATCTTCTTGCTCATTTCATCTGGGAAGCTGCTCAAGAAGTGGTCACCATTAAGAACAGCTGCTAGTTGAACTACCTCTCCCTGAAACTCCGATAGCCCACTGTCTTCCTTTGCTTCTGTGGTCCTCAGTGGTGTCACATCTGGCAGGGTCTCTGTGATAAATGCATAATACACTAGCTAAGATTTCTTATTTAAATATCTTGAAACGTTTAAAATAAAAAAGATGGTCAAATTCAGCTAGGGAATCTAAGTTACAATACTTAAAGCACCTAAGGAACTGTACCTAAGTTTTAGTGCATTGAAATTAATCTCAAAATGTTACAATGGGCCTGAAATAGTAAGATAGATACCTGGGCAATCAGTTCTAGGAGAGGTTAATTCCCCAACAACCTGCTCAAATGTCCCAGCCCATGCATCCCTGTGAGTCAAGAAATTAGAGGAGAGGTTGAACATCTTCTTAATGGTGGCAGGGATTGAAGAGTGCTCGAACTCAGAGTTTGGAGCAGGCCCTTTTGGGCCACTTATCACTGTGAAAACAGATGCAAATCAGTACAATAAAAAGTGAAAGTGAGACTACAAAACATGTAAACTCAAGTTTGAAGCTTCAAACACTCAGGCGAAAATATGGACCAAGGCATTAGGTAGCAATTAAAGCACTATAACAACCAAATCATCAATAACCACCCTTTCTGGTGTTAATCAAGAATCAATTTCCAACTTGTAAAATAAATTTGACTTCAACCCAAATACTCAAATGTGTACAGAAGACAAGCATTTGGAAAATTAACCAAAATTAAGCACTACCTAATCCAACTTTATCTCAGCAATATCAAAATAGAATTGGAACCTTACCAACCGTAAAAGCTAGCATTCTATAATATAATAATATAGTTCAAAAGCAATTAAATACCAAACACAATTCTATGTATCTCAACGAATTTCTAACATCAACAGTTCAACACAAAAAGACTTTTAACTGGATTGACAAACTAAACAAAGGTTAAAGCATGAAAATTTGAGCTTACCAGTCCCTTTCTTGATCCAAGGAGAGACCATAATTGTTGGCACACGAACACCAAGCCTATCAAACTTGAAGAAATAAGGAGCAGGCCCTGTGTTCCCATCTGGGTTAGGAACATTAACATAAGGAGTTTTGACATGATCATAGAACCCACCATGTTCATCATAGGTAATGACCAGAAGGGTCTCATTCCATTGAGGACTAGCTCTCAATGCCTCATACACCTCTTTAACTAGTTTTTGCCCACTAGCCACATCATGAGAAGGGTGGTCATCATTTGCAGGCATTCCTTTAAGATCAAAATACCTTGGCTCAATCACAGTCAAGCTTGGAAGCTTACCATTTCTAGCATCTTTCTTGAATTTCAAATCAAACTGATGGAACTTAAAAATGTACTTCAACTTCCTCAAATTCCTATAAAAAAACGTTGTGGGTATGTTTTGGAAATAAACTCCAAAGTCCATACCATTCTCATGAAGTGAATCAAAGATGGTTTTTTGCGGGTACCCATGAGCCAACTGCTTCTTAACATGGCTTATTGAACCATGAGAAGTAGCTGAGTACACAAACAACCTATTGGGTTGTGTTGGACCAGGAATTGAAGAGAACCACCTGTCAAAGACAGCAAATTCTCGTACTAAAGCTTCATAGACTGGCACAGATTGAGGCCTAAAGCCTTTCATAACTGTTTCTGAGAGGTTTGGTGACAAGGACAATGCTTGTTGTACAAAACCAGACATAGAGGGAATTGAACTAGACCCAAATACCTGTTGCTCCACTGCTTCAAATGAATGACCCGGATCCGGATCCACAAACTCAGCATCATCAGTGAAACAAATGGACTCTTCTTTTGGGGTTGTGTTATTGGTGGACAAAGGGTTGCATTCATCACCTGTGACTCCATTGATTAATGGGTTAATGGCTTTTTTCATCCACCCAAGCATGTGGTCAAAGGACCTGTTTTCCAAGACCAAAACCACAATGGTTTTGATGGGTTGGTTTGGTGGTGGGTTTGCTGAGGAAACATTTGAGAGTGTGAGCAAGAGCAAGAAAAATATTGAGGCCAATGAAGGTGGACTTGTTGGCTTGGTTTTGGAACAACCTCCCAATCCCATACTTGGCTCTGTGAAATACATGAGTGTTTTTGGCAAGTGGGTGTTTTGCTTTTGCTCTCTTCTTTTTTTTTTTTTTGGTTATGGGGGATTCAAGAACTGATAGTAAAGCAAAGTGGTGTGTGGAGAAGAATCTAAATCTAAGTTCTAACCAGACATGACTGTTTTGTCAGATATTTTTCAGAGAGAGAGGGAGTTACAATTTTTGATTTGGGGTGTATAGTACAGACTGAGTAAATGAATTGAGAAGCTTCTGGTTTTTGTGGTCTTGCTTTAAAAATGGTGCTTTGATAAAGGAGAAAGGAATAAAGGAAAAGAGAGATATGATCTGTCTTCTTTTGGAAAGTAAAACTGTAAAAAGTATTGCACTGTTGCTACTTGCTATGCTGTGACATAGTCATTATCAAAACAGCCACACGTCTTTCACTGCTTCAGTTACCAGTATAGTGTAAAGATCACAGTTTTACACACCATGATACGTGATTTTAGGATCTTGAATAGGCAAAATGGCCTAGTTGAGAGAATAAAAATTGATACTAATGGGTCAAAATTAGATGGATTATAAAGCGGAACATGAACAGTTTGCTGGTGAATTTGTATTCTTTTGATAGATTAAAAAAAGAAGAAAAAAACTAAATTCTAAATTTTAAACTCTTGACATCCTTATTAAAAGCATTAAATAAAATGTTAATTGAACTATAAAATTTATCATTTTTTCTTTTAAAAAGAATGTACAATTTTATAAAATTTCACTTTTCTTTTTTATATAAGTATTCATTTTCTCAAAAGATATAAGTATTGTGTGAATTTTTATTTTAAAAATATGATGCGTGTAATTTTTTTTTTTTTTTGATACGATGATGCGTATAAAATTTTTTTTTTTGATAGGTCATGATGCGTATAAATTGATTGATAAGGAAATCGAAAGCAACACCTAGGAATTGGCTGAAACTATTAATGAACGTACTTTGTATGGAAACAGAGCAAGAATGTCAAAAGGTATTTGACTTTGGTAACTGCCTTCCGTAAATGTATTATGAACCGACTACTCTAATCTAGCGCAGTAGAATGTCAAGTATGTCAGCCACCTTTGACTGACGCTGTATCTCTATCTTTTTTATTTATTATATTTATTTATAATTGCTGGCCTGTTTATTTGTGTGTTGAAATTATAACTTAAAAACAACTAACTATCTAAGGTTAGTTGTGGGAATATTATAATAGATTGTTACTGACGGTTACTAGTAGATAAAAAAATAATTTTTATAGTGGATTCGATTAAAGCTAATAACAATTAGTCACTTAAAATTTGTTGTGAAAAAAGGTTACTATTTTAACAGATATCAACGATAGAGGAATCTATAGAATTGAAAGAAGTTTGTCATCTTTACAGACAGAAATGCTACTTGTTAATCAATTGACAGAAAATGACAAAAAGAAAGACAAAGAGACAGAGATATGTTTTCATTCTCCTTTCTTACAAAAAGTCCAATCTACAGACGAATGCATAAAAGACGAAGATATGAATATAGTCTTTTGTAATCAATATGCATGGACTAATAGTATATGGACTGACAGATGGCAATTTGAGACTATTGCCCCCACACAGAATATAGATGGTAAAATTATTATTTCTTTTAATAATAATGACAGACATACTGATAGACTGATAGAAGTACTAAATGACAAATGTACACCCTTTATAGCATTTTTAAATATTCATATAACAGATATTTTAATAAAAGAATCTTTGACAGACTCTTCTTTATTAATCATTAAAGAAAATATTATTTGTGATAATTTCTTGAATAATGACAGATTCAATTTCCTAACAGACAGAATTAATCCCCTGATAGATTGTCCTATTAATGAAAGACATTACGAAGAGATATATAGTAGTACATGCATGGACAGAATCATACTAGATTTAAGGAATATTCTAAATCCCATTTACCTTGACAGATCCCATCATGACTACTCTAATATTATTGCTACTCAGAAAGAGCACAAAAGTGAACAACGAAAAGTTTGTTTTATAAATTTTATTTGTTTTATAAATGTTTTTATTGTTTTCCTTATAGAATATTTCAAAAGAATTTCACAGAAAGACATTGACAGAAGAATTTCGAAAGAAGTTTTTATTTGTTCCAAATATAATCCTTTTCCAAAAACCCAATTGCAGACTACCATGAGTAAAAGATTCTCTCAGAAAGACAAGGGCAAAGCACCAGCGGTGCAACCCAAAGGTACCCGAAAACCTTCAGTAAAAATTTCGGAAATGCATGAAGGCGTCTCGAAAGAGACAATATCCCTTCAGGATACACTGCTAACAAAGGCAATGTATTCATGTGGTGATAAAAGTGTAATTTTGCAAAAAGTGCCCGACAGTGAATTTATGTTTCAAGACGGAGAATTTACAGACCTTCATTTTCATATTAAACTACTTCTTGATAATTTACAGGCAGCCTTTACCCTCAGACAGAAACCCTTATTCCAAATGACCCTTCAGGCTTTGGAATTACATCTTGTTAACACTGGTGCAGTTATTGAAGCACTTAGTTGTCAACTCCCTGGCAAGGAGGATGGAGATTCAAGCTCCACAATGACAGAATCACAGTCTCTAAAAAGCTATCTTATGGGAACAAGCTTTTCAAGGCTCCACCCTAAGATTTAGCAAAATACGAGACTTGCCATCACAGCTTTACTTCCTGAAATTCAACAGAAAATATTGACTCATAAAGCCCTAACAAGTTCTTATGACAGATGGATTCATCTTTTCACAGTATTAGTTTCTACAGCAATTATCAGGACAGACGATATGACAGACGATACATGGCTATCTCATAAAGCTACATGGTATGAAAGTTTTGGAAATACAGACAGAGTTTATGAAGGACTAGGAGACAGATACAATCCTTACCCGGGATTACTTATCAATACAGAGACAGAAGATCCAGTAATTTGTGATCCTTTTTGGCTATCTGAAATGCTAGAAGCTGGGTTTATCAGCAAATTAACCATAACTTCTGCAGATCAGATCAGTTTATTTCCTAATGTCATCCGAAAAGCAGCCATGCAGATTGGAGGACTTAATTATATGAAATTACTAATCTGGAGTACTCTTCCAGCCTGGAATAATAGCTATTATATGGAAGTTCAACCAGCCCACATTTTAGTTCTTATCCATGATTGGGGTTGTATCCCTGAACATAATTGGTATACAGGAGATACTTATTTATCACTTGATGATCCAGGTACTCTGGCTCAAGAATGGTCCAATTTCATGAGTAACAAGATTAATGATGTACAGAAAGAATTAGACAGAGAAGGCTTCCACTTATATGGCTACACCAACAGGATAGCTGTATATGGTCCAAGACCTTCAGCAAGAAAGCTTATTGGGCAAAGAAAGATTGTTAAAGATCCCAGATTGATGACAGCAAAGGATCGTGGTCCTATTTACCGTCTTATTTCATATTGTGCCCTATGTAATAGTTATGGAGTGTACCACGAGCATGATGAGGACAACTCTGATCTGCTAGATTATGATAACTACGCAGATACAGATTGATAGACAGAAGGCACAGACAGACAGAATACTCTTCCGATAGACAACGGCGACAGATTACTATTCACCGGCGACAGATCACTATTCACCAACGACAGATCACTATTCACCGGCATGCATGAATAGCTTCCAGGAAGATCCATTACAGTCTAGACAGATACAGAAAGATCCAGAAAGATATTTTGAAAGATATTTTGACAGAATATTATTCACGTGCAGACAGACTATTCAAGATAGACTTTTGACTTTTACTGTTCAAGATTCTACCGACAGATTAACTTGAGTTCACTTCACTTAACTCAGGTTACTTTTGAAGACTTACCATGGTTCACTTCATCTATAAATAGACAGACTTCGAAGACAGAAGACAGGTTCAAATTTCAGGTTCAAAATATAGGTTCAAAAATTACAGGTCCATTTCCAAGGTCCAATACTCAGAAAGACTTTAGCTTTCCTTTCCCTTTCCCCGAAAGACTTTTGTACTCTCCCTTTAGAAAGACTTTTGTACTTTACTTTCTTTTGTAATCTTGTAACCTTACCTTTTCTTTCTTGTCTTTTTCTTTCTTTCTACAATTCGTAACATGGTGACCATATTTCCTGCACCTAATGCAAGCAATAGGTATTTCTATAGTGTCTTTCAACTTTAATAAATATTCTTTCTTGTCTTTATAGTGATTTGGTAGATTTTCTATCAGTTTCATTATTATGTCTTTTTGTTTTCTTTTTCTTTTATTAATTTTAAGTGGGTTGGTTGATTTTAATTCTTTCTTTACTTGATCTATTTCTTTTTTATTAACATTAAATATTTTCATTAATCCAATTGTTATGTCTTTCTTAAATTCTAATTTACTAATTTGTTTGATAATTCTATTATGTCTGTCACATTGTTTTTTAGTATGTCCATATCTTTTACATTTATGACAAATAGTACTATTAACATGTCTGTCAGTTTTCTCATTATCTGATAGTTCTGTAGTATTTAAAACTGTTATGTCTCTTAATCTGTCTATTTCTAAAGGTAAACTTAAAAGTTCTATCTTTTTAGCCAATTCTATTAAACTGTGGTTTTCAGTTCTGTCAATTATTTTAAGTCTCTCATCAATTTCTTCTTTAAGACTATTACTCTTTTTGTCTTTTACTTCCATCTTTACTTTCCCTATACTATTACTATTACCATAATTATTTTGCCTACTATTGTTGACTTTTTCTTTTTGTCTTTCATGTCTCATCTCTTCCTCTATTTCTATCTTCCTACGTAGTGTGTCCTTACTACTATTTTCTTTTGGCATGTCTTTCTCTACATCTTTACTATTTTGTCTTTCATGTAATTTTTTCAAACTATCATCATAACTTCTAAAACTATCACTTCTAAAACTATCATCTTTTCTCTCTATCATTGTCATCTTTCTTTGTTTTACTATGTCTAAGCCTTTACGTAGAGTTCTATCTTTTGAATTGGTTTGTTCACTATTCTGTCTTTCATATATTTCCTTCATCTCTTTTACTATTCCCTTTTTTATTATTTCTTTATTATTATCTATCAACTTGTCTGTCCCTATTAGGCTCTTTGTCTATCAGTCTCTAGTACTGAACTAGAAATTTCTTTTAGTCTGTCATTTTCTATATTTTCTATAGTACTTCTATCTTTTATACGTGTTACTTTTTCCTTAATTGGGTCAACTTTTCTATCAGTTGCTTTTAACATCTGTAAATTCTTATCTATAACTTCTTTTGAATTATTATTATTAAACCAATTATCTGTCATAGTTTCTGTAAAAGATAATCTTTGATGGGGTCCAAATTCTACTTCTTTTTCAAAATGTGAATTTAAAGCATTCATTCTTTCATAGAGGTTCAAAAAGCTATCATTTTTCTTTTCAACTTTAATATATATTTTAGATCTGTCAATATTTTCCAAGGACTCCAATTTTCTATTAATTCTGTCTAAAAAACTATTATTGTGGTTATTAGTCTGTCGGTTGATTTTATCTCCTGTTAAATTACTCCAATTATTTGTGTTACCATTATAATAATTATCCATTTCACTGTCAGAATCAGTTTCATAATCCATATCACTATTTGACCAATTATCATCTATATCTGTCATGCTATAGCCTTCATCATAAACTATATCATCATAGTCCATGTTTCAAATTAGTGTGTGCCTAGCCTAAGTGTGAACAAGCAAACAGATGATGAACTGATAAATGTATTTATTCTCTTTCTAAGCAATTAATAATTACTGGCGGAACTATTACTAACCACTGGTATCCTTGCTATCGGGACCACCTCCTCGGGAAACTCCATTGCGGGACCACCCAAACAACGCCTGTCCGTCGGCTACAACAAAGGGGCTGACCAACGCGAAACTATGGTTTGCCAACGAGTCTCTAGGCTGACCAACGCTAACAAGGAGCAAGTAGTGGCTATGTAGTAATATAAGTTCCTAGTAACTTCTTAATTGCAAAGAAATAAAACTCATACACCTACCACCCATGGCTCTGATACCATTGACTACCCAGGAGTGAGCACAGCAGTAATATAGAAGCATAAACAATGATAAAATAGTTGATAAAGAAGAAGATAGCAAAATAGATATAGTCAAAATAGATTAAAACAGAGTATGGAATATGAAAACTGAAACAAATAAAATCTTACTTGAAAATACTTCTGTCTTTGATTAAACTTGAAAACAAACTGTCTTTCTTACAAGCTTTGAAAATAAGAGCTGTCTGAAGAGTTACAAGATTACAAAGTAAAATCTGTAAAGGGTTACAAGATTGTCTGTCTGGAAAGGTAAGGTTACAAGATTACAAAAGAAAGTAAAGTACAAAAGTCTTTCTAAAGGGAGAGTACAAAAGTCTTTCGGGGAAAGGGAAAGGAAAGCTAAAGTCTTTCTGAAGATTGGACCTTGGAAATGGACCTAAGTTTTGGACCTGGAATTTTGAACCTAAAATTTTGGACCTTAATTCTGGACCTGTCTTCTGCCTTCGAAGTCTGTCTATTTATAGATAAAGTGAACTATCGTAAGTCTTCAAAAGTAACCTGAGTTAGGTGAAGTGAACTCAAGTTAATCTGTCGGCAGAATCTTGAACAGTAAAAGTCTGTCTGCATGTGAATAATATTCTGCCAAAATATCTTTGAAAATATCTTTCTGGATCTGTCTGCATCTGTTTGGACTGTAATGGATCTGTCTGGAAGCTATTCATGCATGTCGATGAATAATGATCTGTCGCTGGTGAATAGTGATCTGTCGCTGTTGTCTGTCGGAAGAGTATTCTGTCTGTCTGTGCCTTCTGTCAATCTGTATCCGCGTAGTTATCATAATCTAGCGGATCAGTGTTATCCTCATACTGCTCATGCTCGTGGAGCACTCCATAATCATTACATAGGGCACAGTATGAAATAGGAACGAAAACAGGAACATGATCCTTGGCTGTCATCAATCTGGGGTCTTTAACAATCCTTCTTTTCCCAATGATCCTTCCTGCTGAAGGTTTTGGGCCATACACAGCTATTCTGTCAGTGTAGCCATATAAATGGAAACCTCTGTCTAATTCTTTCTGTACTTCATAAATCTTATTACTCATGAAATTAGACCATTCTTGAGCCAGAGCACCTGGATCATCAAATGATAAATAAGTATCTCCTGTGTACCAGTTATATTCAGGGATACCACACCAATCATGGATAAGGACTAAAATATGTGCTGGCTGAACTTCCATATAATAGCTACTGTCCCAAACTGGAAGAGTACTCCAGATTTCCATCTTCATATAATTAAGTCCTTCAATCTGTGCTGCTGCTTCTTGGATGACTATGGGAAATAAACTAATCTGATTTGCAGAAGTAATGGTTAATTTGCTGATAAACCCTGCTTCTAGCATTTCAGATAACCATAAAGGATCACAGATTACTGGATCTTCTGTCTTTGTGTTGATAAGTAATCCCGGGTAGGGATCAAATCTGTCTCCTGTTCTTTCATAAACTCTGTCTGAATTTCCAAAACTGTCATACCATTTAGCCTTATGAGATAACCATATATCACCTGTCATGTCTTCTGTTCTGATAAATGCTGTAGAGACTAATACTTTAAAAAGATACATCCATCTGTCATAAGAACTTGTTATAGCTTTATGAGTTAATATATTCTGTTGGATTTCAGGGGGTAAGGTTCTAATAGCAAGTCTCGTTATTTGCTGAATCTTAGGGTGGAGCTTTGAAAAGCTTGTTCCCATAAGATAGCTTTTTAGAGACTGTAGTTCTGTCTTTGTGGAGCTTGAATCTCCATCCTCCTTGCCAGGGAGTTGACAACCGAGTGCTTCAATAAATGCCCCGGTGCTAACAAGATGTAATTCCAAAGCCTGAAGGGTCATTTGGAATAAGGGTTTCTGTCTGAGGGTGAATGCTGCCTGTAAATTATCAAGAAGTAGTTTAATATGAAAAGGAAGGTCTGTAAATTTTCCGTCTTGAAACATAAAATCACTGTCGGGCACTTTTTGCAAAATTACACTTTTATCACCACATGAATACATTGCCTCTGTTAGCAGTGTATCCTGAAGGGATATTGTCTCTTTCGAGACGCCTTCATGCATATCCGAAATTTTGACTGAGGGCTTTCGGAAACCTCTGGGTTGCACCGCTGGTGCCTTGCCCTTGTCTGTCTGAGAGAATCTTTTACTCATGGTAGTCTGCAATTGGGTTTTTGGGAAAGGATTATATTTGGAACAAATAAAAACTTCTTTTGAAATTCTTCTGTCAATGTCTTTCTGTGAAATTCTTTTGAAATATTTTATAAGAAAAGTAATAAAAGCATTTACAAAACAAACAACATTTATAAAACAAACTTTTCTTTGTACACTTTTGTGCTCTTGCTGAGTAGCAATAATATTAGAGTAGTCATGATGGGATCTGTCAAGGTAAATGAGATTCCTTAAATCTAGTATGATTCTATCCATGCATGTACTATTATATATCTCTTCGTAAAGTCTTTCATTAATAGGACAATCTATCAAGGGATTAATTCTACCTGTTAGGAAATTAAATCTGTCATTATTCAAGAAATTACCATAATTAATGTTTTCTTTAATGATTAATAAAGGAGAGTCTGTCAAAGCTTCTTTTATTAAAATATCTGTTATATGAATATTTAAAAATGCTATAAAGGGTATACCTTTGTCATTTAGTACTTCTATCAGTCTATCAATATGTCTGTCATTAAAAGAAATAATAGTTGTTGTACCATCTATATTTTGTGTGGGGGCAATAGTCTCAAATTGCCATCTGTCAGTCCATAAACTATTAATCCATACATATTGATTACAAAAGACTATATTCATATCTCCGTCTTTTATGAATTCTTCTGTAGATTGGATTTTATGTAAGAAAGCAATAGGAGAATAAAACATATCTCTGTCTCTTTGTCTTGTTTATCTTTCCTTTTGTCATTTTCTGTCAATTGATTAACAAGTAGCATTTCTGTCTTTAAAGATGACAAACTTCTTTCAGTTCTATAGATTCCTCTATCGTTGATATCTGTTAAAATAGTAACCTTTTTGGAAGAGTGTATTTCTTTCAGGACAAGTGGTAAAATCAATTTAAAGAATATATCTTTTTCCCATATATTAGTTTTAATTCCTTCATCTGTCACTAAAAAGGGATAAATTAAATTCATAAAAGGAGTTCCTAAAATAATTTTAGAAGGAAAGTCTTTAATTAAAACAAAGGCTGTCTCAAAATATATTCTGTCATGGCATATATAATCATTAGGTATTTTATAATTAATTATCAGTTTTTCTCCTTGAAATTAATCTTTCAGATGATTTATCATAATACTTTAAGGGTATTAATCTTTCTTGTATACAATTTATATCAGCACCTGAATCTGTCAAAGCAATTTCTGTCAAAGAAAACTGTTTAGTAATTTCTGTATACCGTATTTGGAGAATTACTCTGTCAATTAAACTTAAGAAATTCTGTCTATCAAATTTATTACTATTGTTTGAAACATTAATATCTGTAACTTCTTTATCTGTAGGAGGAACAAGGGGGTCTATCATGGAATTAGAAAATTCTTTTACAATATTATGTTCATTTATGTCTGTCAGATTTTCTTCTTTAATTTCTTTAATTTCCTTTTTTACCATTTCTTCTTCTGTCAGTAGAGCTATTGGTTTTATCTCTACACCATCTTGTATTAATTTCATTTTTACCTTTTCTTTCTTGTCTTTTTCTTTCTTTCTACAATCCGTAACATGGTGACCATATTTCCTGCACCTAATGCAAGCAATAGGTATTTCTATAGTGTCTTTCAATTTTAATAAATATTCTTTCTTGTCTTTATAGTGATTGGGTAGATTTTCTATCAGTTTCATTATTATGTCTTTTTGTTTTCTTTTTCTTTTATTAATTTTAAGTGGATTGGTTGATTTTAACTCTTTCTTTACTTGATCTATCTCTTTTTGACTAACATTAAATATTTCCATTAATTCATTTATTATATCTTTCGCAAATTCTAATTTACTAATGTGTTTAATAATTCTATTATGTCTGTCACATTGTTTTTTAGTATGTCCATATTTTTTGCATTTATGACAAATAGTATTATTAACCTGTCTGTCAGTTTTCTCATTATCTGATAACTCTGTAATATTTAAAACTGTTATGTCTCTTAATCTGTCTGTTTCTAAAGGTAAACTTAAAAGTTCTATCTTTTTAGCCAATTCTATTAAACTGTGGTTTTCAGTTCTGTCAATTATTTTAAGTCTCTCATCAATTTCTTCTTTAAAACTATTACTCTTTTTGTCTTTTACTTCCATCTTTACTTTTACTACACTATCACTATTACCATAATTATTTTGCCTACTATTGTGGACTTTGACTTTTTCTCTTTCATGTCTTATCTTTTCTTCTATTTCTATCTTCCTACGTAGGGATTCTTCACTACTATTTGGTTTTGGTTTTTGCATGTCCTTTACTTTCCCTACATCTTTCCTATTTTGTTTTTCATGCAATTCTTTCAAGCTATCATCATGATTTCTAAAACTATCATCTATCACTATTTCTTTTTCTAGCTTTCTACATATAACACCTTCATCTGTATGTCTTTCAATTCTTCTTCTATCATTTGTCTTTATTACTTTCTCATTATCTATCAACTTCTCATATAGAGATTCTTTCTTGTCTGTCTCTATTAGGCTTCTTTGTCTATCTGTGTCTAGTACTGAACTAGAAATTTCTTTTAGTCTGTCATTTTCTTTGTCTTTGTAAGTTATAGATATAGCTCTGTCAGTTACTTTTGAATTTGTTAAAGTATTATTATCATTATCTATTAAGCTATCTTTTCCACTGTCTGTCTATCTGATACTTTCTATAGTACTTGTATCTTTTATACGTGTTACTCTTTCCTTAATAGGGTCAACTTTTTTATCAGTTGTTTTTAACATCTGTAAATTCTTATCTATAACTTCTTTTGAATTACTATTATTAAACCAATTATCTGTCATAGTTTCTGTAAAAGATGATCTATGATGGGGTCCAAATTCTATTTCTTTTTTATAATGTGAATTTAAAGCTTTCATTCTTTCATAGAGGTCCAAAAAGCTATCATTTTTCTTTTCAACTTTAGTATATATAGCAAATCTGTCAATATTTTCCAAGGCTTCCAATTTTCTATTAATTTTGTCTAAAAAACTATTATTGTGTTTATTAGTCTGTCGGTTGATTTTATCTTCTATTAAATTACTCCAATTATTTGTGTTACCATTATTATAGTTATAATTATCCATTTCACTGTCAGAATCAGTTTCATAATATTATTTTTATTATACTTTAATTAGAATATGTCATATTAACATTCATAAAATAATAATAATAATAATTAGTTTTTACAAATTTACAAGCAATGGCCATAAACATCAAGAATACTCGGACGTTACCCTTTAGAAAAAGAATCAAGTTTGAACCTGTTCATCAAAAAAGAATCAAGTTTGAACCTTTTCTTATAATTATCCCAAAAAAAAAAAAAACGCCCATAAGCAATAGAGCCATAACGTACGCGTAGACTATTTAGGACAAATTGACAATCATAATTGCTTGCTTTGGACAATCAATCAAGCATGACTCACTGGCTTTTTGTATGCATTGTGCCTTCTTAATGGATTTTTTTCCTCTCAAAGAAAGAAACAAGGGTAAGTGACTTTTTTTATAAAAAAAAATTTTGAGAGATAATTATAATATGTTGTTAATCCCGCAGCTTGAACCCTTTCTCTCCTAAACCTCCAAGCGCTTTGTGTATAAGGAGGTACCAATTCAGCTACAAGGTTTTTAATAAAGGGTAAGTGACTTTAAGTACGTAAAAATCAAGTGACTTTTTTATTATTATTATTAGTTCATAGATGGTTGAAGAGGAAAATGTAGGATTCAAATCACATTCATAGGATACAACAGAAGTTACTGAAGAGACTAATCCAATGAGGACATACTTGACTACCCTTCTACCCTTCTAAGGTCTATGAGCACTTAAAAGGATAGTCAAATAAGGCAATATAGATCAATCTGTGTAATGCGATAGAAAGAAGAGATTGAAATTAGGTGCAATAGCTTGTGCATTTGCAAATAAAATGTTGAGATTGAAAGTTTCAAAAGTTACTTTTAATCTTAGCTCCTAAATAATTTTTTTTTAACCTTTCATTTTTTACCATTTTACTTTTTCACTTATTTTTTCAACTTCTCTCTCATAACTTAAGGTGAATTGCACAGTGTGCATATTGCTATTGCATTTGATTTCAATCCAAAAATAAGAACTAGGAAACGTGTTGAACAGGCAAGCAATTTAATCTACATTAATCGTGTAATCACATACTTTACTTGACAAGGGATGGGCTCGAGTAGAATTGATGGGATAAGAGTCAAATTGCTAGAGCAACAGGTTCAAAAGACCCTAGGATGAGAGCAAATTCAAGAATACCAAACCAATATAAATAGGGACCCTGTCTCTAGAGAAAAGTGGGACAAAAGATTTGGACTCCTAAGACAAAGTATGCAATTTTCCTAACTTAAACACTTGATAATTCACACACTATACGCTAACTTTAATATTAGAGCCTTCTCAATAGTCCCTCCAAGGATCATCAAAAAGGAACACGGTGTTCTATCAATGTTCGCAGGAAGTCATAGAGGAGGAATGGTCTCAATCTAATAATCCACACTAGCACTCAAAACCCCTCCATGATAAGGATCTCCCTAATAGAAGAAATTCTCACCACTAATAATTGTCATTACCAATGGTGTATCACTTGAATCTTATTAATATTTATTATTGAGACAACGGAATTTGTTATTAGTGCCAAATAAATATGTTTATTAAACCTTAAAGTTTTAGTAATTGATAAAAAAATATATTAGACGTTTAAATTATAGTAATTTTATTAACATCCAAATTAAAACCCAAATCATCTTTGACTCTACAAATTTATTGAAGAACAATACATAGATTAGAACAATTCCACATTAGCACAAGCAATTCAGATGAGACAATTATTTTCGCAGGTGAAGCAGCATGTCCTAATTTGAATATGAGAATTAACATTTTTCGCAGGGAGAAGGGATGGAAGGTGTGAAACTATTTGGATTTTTTTTCAAAATAACATTAATTTCAAACAATTTTGTTAGTTAGAATTTTTCATAACTATTTAGGAAACTAACATCTCGAGTATAACAGAGTCGATTTTGGGAGTGCTAAATCGAGTTTGTAGAACTCGATTTCATTTAGGTTGAAATTGAGTCCTACAAACTCAATTTCTCATCCATGCCTTTCTGTTACACTTTGTCTCTCACTCACAACCAGAAATCACGAAGACAAAAACCCAAACAGAAATCCACGAAGACTTAAAAAACAAACTAGAGAGGCGGTGACGATTGAACCCAATCACAACCAGAAACCCAAACCCAGAAATCATGAAGATTGAAGACAGAAACCCAAACAGAAATCCACGAAGAACAAACCTTCCATGAAGACTAAAAAAACAAACCAGAGAGGTGGCGACAATTGAACCCAGGCGGCAATAGCGAAGGCTCCAGGCGACGGCGACGAGGTTTGTTGATGTTTCTCTCTGGATCTTTGGGTGGGTTTCTTGATTCTTGGTCTTTGGGTTTCTTGATTCTTGATGTTTCATTGGGTTTGTTGAGGAAACACGTTTCTTGATTCTTGATGTTTCTCTGTGAATTTCGTTGGGTTTGTTGATGGAGTGTGACAAAGAGAATGGTTGAGAAATCGAGTCTGTAAGGCTCGATTCAATTTAAATGAAACTGAGTTCAATGGACTCGATTTTAGCACTCCAAAATCGAGTTGTTTGCACTCGAGATGTTAGTTTCCTAAATAGTTTTGAAAACATGCTCTTTAATAAAATTGTTTGAAAATTTATGTTATTTTGAAAAAAAATCCAAACTATTTACGCATCACCTAGCTTTTACAGAGGTGAGAGTTGTGTATAGAAGATGACTTTTATTATGACAAACAAATTAATAATTATGATTGGATTAAAATCACTTTTACAGGTATAATTAATACTTTTAAGTGTTCATTTGGTAAAGATTATTTTTGTCAATTTATTTTACTATTCAGCTTATTTTTACTATTATTCATAAATCCTATTGTAATTTTTAGTACTATTTATAAGTCTCATTGTATTATTTTAATTAATTTTTATCTTTATCTATCATATTTTAGTTTTAATAAAATAAGAGTATTCCAAACGGATTGTTTACACTTTTTTAACTCCTCACCACTAGGCCCTGTAGTATATTTCAAAACAATAGGTGAGAACTGAGAAGTGAGCTAAGTACGGATAATCTTACGATGTTGATTTTGAATCTCATTTCGACTCAAAAGATTCTTGTGATTTCGAAGGATTCACATCAATCAATAACTAAGAATTTTTTTTAAAGAAGAACCTTATTTTTGTATTTTTTTGAAGGGAAGAAAAAGCAATCACTGTTGAATTCAATCAACACAAGTAACTTCAATAATGTAGACATCACTGTCAACCACTTTGTCGGTCCACTATATCATGCACTGCTCTGCTTTAGCTTGAGTGACTATCATGTGGAATTGTGGACAAAGACACCACCACACTTCGCATCTATCACTAAGAAAATAAGTTCTACTTTATTCAACACCAACATTTGATTTACACACGGTTCCGCGGGAAAATTGTTGTTGTGGTGTCACTGCCACTGACATTAATTAATTGAAGCTGTAGTAACAATGGTGCTCTGTTGAATTCTCATCAGTTTCTCACTCAAAGTGAACCACGTGAAGCGTGTAAAAAATGTTATAATAAGTTTGGATAATTTGAGATTTTCATGTCATGGACTGTACAGTGCCGTGCTTTTATTCTATAAAGATACAAAAAGAAACAAAAAAAAAAAAAGATACAAAAAGAAACAATATATAATATAGTATTGAACAGTGTAATGTGAACGCGGGACTGTAAGAGCCTCTTATTCTTTGACATATTTATGTACTTTTTTGCAGCTGGAAAACGCGGAATTTTGTTGGGATAGTTAAAATTGTACTGTAGTCTAAATTAAGTATATATGTTTAAATTAAGTATATATGTATTTGAAATTTTTTTTTTTAAACTTGAATCCTGGTTTTGTCTTTTATATTTCACAAGTACTTTTATTTGTAAAGTGATCATCGTATTAAGGATGTGAGTGGTAAAAATGTGGACTTAACCACATCAGTAAGTGTATAATAAGAAAATGTGTCAAATTTACACATTCACGTTTTAATCTCACCTCTTATCTTATCAAATTCCTCTCTCTCTCTCAAGATAATAATAAACAAAGATTGAAAAATGATTGTTTAAATAAAATAGAATATAGAATAGATAATCTGATGTGAGTATTTTTGAAAAGTAGATATGCAAAATAAAAAATTAAGTTCTATACTAAAATAGATAGAAATTTTTGCACTAGCTGATATGAATGCCCGGTACTAACTAGATGAGCTACAAAAACCTTGACTATTCAAATATACTTTAATCTAAAGAATCAGAGGGTTAGAAATAGAATAAATACAATAAGTTGTTACATATCTTATAATAATTCATAGATCAATAACTATATACCATCTTTCAGAATTGTACAAAAAAAAAAAAGTTGTCAAATCTTTTTTCAGTGCGTCTCAAAAAGAAAACCATGATTTAAGGTGATTGATTATGTTCTAACAAATAAAGGCATGAAGTATTAAAAGTCAGGATGGTTCTTTGTAACTTAAGGGATAAGGCTTATCATATACATGAATACTCAAGGGAACAGAAAGTCAAAATTTTCTACCACAAAAGCGTCAAGAAGAAAGATAACTTCAATCAAAAAAAGAAGAAGAAAAGTAAGATGGAAAAATAAGTGGATATGGTCCAATGGAGCCCACACACCGACAATGTGTGCTGGAATTAGAATCACAATCCAACCCTGATGGGCCGGAAGGCCCAGATTGGGGCTTTAGTGGGTGTGTCTATAATAACTCCTTATATATACATTAAAACTCTGCCTAGGTAAGTTCACATTTTCCATCAAAGCTGCAACCTTAACTCAATCTAATGAGTGGCTTTCAATAAAGTTTCTAATGGTTGAATAAGAAATTTGAGAGTTGATCCTTACTTCTATCAAAAATCAATTGGTATCTTGGTTGAAGCTTTCTAAAAAAACAAAATTGATCAACATAATTTACTTTAAGTGAAACTCTAATACCAAAAAAAACTCAATCTGTTGCAATTAATTTATGCTAATAGTGCAGCTTAATCTATAGTTCATGTATAGCACTAGCAAATTTATTTATTTTATTTTATTTTTGTGATTGTCGGCATTTTGTTATTTATATAGTTCATACACGAGAAATGTGTTAACTTGGATTTAAAACTAGACCTCTGCAGTTAATAATAAAAATGTGTTTCCTTACTTCACATTTTTACCATCTTTAAAAGATTTCATTAAAAGAAACTTTGATGTATTCACCTCCCAATTGGAAATTAGGAATAAGGCCCATGCCAAGAAAGTCTTTCAAACAAAAAGAGATGTATGACATGGGGCTTCCACCGCTAACAAATTCTAAAGAGTTTATCCTCTTTAGATATTCTTCGCATAGGTTTTCCCACCTGCTAATATAATTTTCATTTATGGCATATGGTTGTTCAAAAAAAAGTTAAGAGAAACTTTTTATTTTTTTTAACAAAGTATTTATATCTCTTCGAATATCTGATTATTCTCTTGAACATGTGCAGTCCTTCTATCCCACACACAAGGGTTATTACAGGGATGAATCTTTTGAGAGTAACCCCAAGATGCAGGTAAAAAGTTTTAAATTTAGGATCTCATAAATATCATGAGGGCTTAGGAATCACCAAGCCAACCCCTTGAAGTTTAAGAAAAACACTTATAACACTGACAGAAGTGAACAAAACATAAATTAAAGAGGTAATAAACTAATATCTCATATTAGATAAATCCCAAACAGATTATATGAGTATCAATACTAACCGCATAGTTTTAAGAAAAATTTTTTTGTATACCCCCCCCCCCCCCTCCATGGGTGAAGAGTGAAATTGACTTTAAACAAATTCTGGTACACTTTTATTGAACCATGTCAGTAGCCATATTATCATTTATTTAAAACTTTCTATCTCTTAGCTATTTTTATTCTTATTAATTTCTCAACTTATATATTATTGCACTTTTTCCAACTTTTTCCATCCATTTTACCTTTCCATCTCCCTACTATTATCCATCTTAATGTCACTCTTTCTCTACCGTTTTACCTTACATTATTTTTGACATTTCTTATTCCCATTTACTTGCTATAAATTTGTGATTCTCTCTGCTATTCTATCAATAATTTTTCCACAAAAAAGTTTATATCTCTCTCTCTCTCTCAATTTTGTTTAATTTTTTTTTTGTGTGTATTTTTTTTATATCTTACATCTCTACTTTAGGATAAGTAATTTTTGTGTTCTTTAGAACTATACTTTGGGTTGATGTGATTTAGTTTTGTGTTTCTAAGTTTTTATTTTTTGTATTTTATTTGTTTTCATAAATTTTATCCTATTGCATTATAAAGATAGTATACAAGAATATAATGTTATATATTACATAGCATAACTTAGATAATTCGGTGTATATTACTATATTTTCTATTTTTACTATTTTTCTTCTCATCTTAGTTTCTATAAATTTGTTATTCTTTCTCACATTCTCTCTTGGAAAAATGATTATTCTCTCTCTCAATTTTTTATTCTTTATTTCAACTCCATAGGTTGATGAATCATTGTGTTTTTTACAACTGTATTCGGCGTTAATACATTTTGGTGTTGTATTTTTTTAGTTCTCCATCACAAGTAATATTTCTCCCTCTTATAGTTTTGGTTTAATTTTTGTTTGATTTAGATAATTTAGTCTTATTTTGGAAGTGAGAATTTGAATTTATATCACAATCTTTGCTATTAATTTGAACATGCTTATCAATTATACTACAATTAGGAAACAATTATGCATGAGTCTGCGACTAGTTATCAATAAAACAGTTGTTTTATTAATACTTAAAACATTACACATACTTCGCTATACACTCCGCTCTTTATTATTTCTCTCTTACTGTTTCACTTTCAAAAACAACACTTATTAGCATTCGAAAGTTGCAACTGTTGAAGTGAAAGGAAGAAAGAGTCTTTTTTTTGGCATTCTTCATATTTTCTTGGCACCTTGCTTGTATCACCGGCCTTGTGCTAGAGTCGGTGATGACTCTTACATAGTTACGTATCCCTATATCCTTGAGGGGGTTCCGTACCAAGTGATGGCAGCTTCAATAATGCAACTCCCAACTTTTCCACCTGATTCAATATTAGAAAGTAATAATTAAAAGATCAAATCTAAACACAATATTCATTCTTCAAAACAAACTAACACATGCAGTGAGTCTTCAATAACCCAAAGTGGCAACTTACGAATTCTTCCTCCAATGGTGTTTCCCAGTTTTGAATGTCACAACTATGCTTCCCGGATTTAAAATAGTAATCATATTTACAACGAGATGGAGTTACAAACATATATTTATCTTCACAATACCAATTATTCCTGTCTTTCGTCTGACAAAAAATCACATAGATAAACAACTCTTAGAATTATATTCTATTATAACCAAGAAAAAGAAAATACCATGCATGTCCAAATACAATGCTGCATATACAGAATAATCATGAGACAATGCTAAAACATGTTGATCTATATCATAAAATAATGGATTTCAGTTCCTCTAGATACTATAGTGCAAAGTTCAAATTCCAAAACCCAACAAAACCATGTAAAACAGTAAAGGTAGTAACTAATTGGATATGCAGACCTGGAGGGAAACGGTGGCAACACCATTTCGCGTGTCTTGCAACTCCAACCTAGCCTTGTTGTCCCTGAATCAACCGCCTTCCCACTCAAGCGTGGTTGTATTTATAAAGCCCACGAAAGTGGGGCGACAGGCGTTTGGACCACAGTACCACTGATCTTCTTGTTGTCCGGACAGCACAGATTTTGAATTCACACATTTGGGAGTGTAGAGAAGAAAGAAACTATGATGATGTTGATGGACAAAGCTATGATCATGTTGTTGAACAAGGGGCTAGAAACCCAAGAATCCACGCCCAAAGCTGTGTGTGAGAGAGATATCAAAAACCAAGCTTGTGCAATGAATATAGTTAGTAGGAGGAATCTGAGAGTGGTGCTTAATTCTCCTTTTGCTGAAGATGAAAATACTAGCTCTATTACGTACTAGCTCTATTTATATAAGTACGTAACGTTAAAAATGTAATTTGCAATCGACGAAAGAAGCAATTGAAAAACTAGTGGTCCGTTTGGATTGAAGGAGAAGGAGGAGAAGTAGAGTAGAGTAGATTTATTATAAAATTAACTTATTTTTAACTAACATTACTCTACTCCCCTTCATCCCCTTCTTTCCCCTTCTATCCAAACAAGCCATAGATGTCTAAGCATGCAAAGTATACACGTCATACCCAAGTGTCATTCAATAAGAAATTAAGCAAATTTCTATAGTATTTCGTCCTATCCAGGGAAGGAGCTATTTGATGGCTCCGTACGTCTGTAGTAACAATGGTGCTCTATTGAATTCTCCGCCTAGACATGCACGTGAAGCTTGTATAATTTGTTTTAAGTTTGGATCATTTTAGATTTGTTTCGGTGATGATGTTTTCAAGAAAATAAATTATTTTCTAAAAAGTATTTTCGATAAAATTATATCATTTTTTTAATGTTTGTTAGTAATTTTAAATGAGCTGAAAAATAATCTTATAATTTCTCTTATTTAGCTTGCTATAAGATAGAGTTGTTTTCTAAAAAAATTTAGTGGAAAAAACAATCGTTAAAAATAAGTCATACTTTTTTTATTGACCAAAAATAATTTTTCTTTTACTATTTTTTTTTTATGATACCGAACACTAAAAAATATGAAAAACTATCTTTATATAAAGTTTTCATCAAAATAATCTGAGTGTTATTCTTTGACATATTCAGATATACTTTTTACAATGAAAAATGTGGATTTGAACACTAAAAAAATAAAGGCATGAAGTATTATAGTCGGGATGGTTCTTTGTAACTTAAGGGACAGAATCAAAATTTTCTACCACAAAGTGTCAAGAAGAAAGGTAAATTGACTAAATTATACCCCCCACCCCCCGCCCAAAAAAGAAGAAGAAGAAGAAGAAGAAGAAGAAGAAGAAATAATGTAAGAGGAAAATAAGTGGACATGGCCCAATGGAGCCCACACACCGACAATGTGTGCTGGAATTTGAATCGCAATCCAACCCTGATGGGGTGGAAGGCCCAGATTGGGGTTTGTCCATAACTCCTTATACGTTAAAACTCTGCCAAGTAAGTACAAATTTTCCATAAAGGCCCCAACCTTAACTCAATTTGTTGTAATTAATGATTCTCAAACAAACAAAAAAAGGAAAAAAAATTGCAATTAATTTATGCAAATAGGTGAATTTTAATTAGCTCAACTAGTAAAGTCTTTGATGGTTAAATAAAAGATTTGGGATTCAATTTCCGTTTACACCAAAAAATGATTGACATTTTGGTATGATAATAAAGAGTACAATTATCATAAGCAAACACTATAGGTTGAAACTCTATTAAGTTTCTCAAAAAAAAAAAAAAAAATGCAAATAGGGCAATGCAATCTATAGTTCATGTATAGCACAAGCAAATTTATTTTTATTATTAATTTATTTTTTTATTTTTGGCATTTTGTTATTTATATAGTTCATACACGTGAAATGTATTGCTTTGGATTAAAATTGGACCTCCGTAGTCAATAATAAAAAGGTCATGTTAATAGATGCTCTTAGAGTAGTTGTTAATAAACTATACTAGAAAAAAATTTTATACCACTTTTTATGAGAAATATAAAAAGCTATCAAAAAAAATTAATTGCGTTATTATTTTTCCATAAATATTTCTAAAAATAATTCCTAAACTAATATTCTTAGGACATTTGTTAACATTTCCCATAATAAAAATGTGTTTCCTTCTTTTACATTTTTTTTTCTCTCTTTAAAAGATTTCATTAAAAGAAACTTTGATGTATTCGCCTCCCAATAGGAAATTAGGAATAAGACCCAGGTCTTCAAACAAAAAGGGACGTATGACATGGGGATAGTCTAACACTAACAAATTCTAAAAAGTTATCCCCTTTAGATACGTAGGTTTCTCACACTGCTTATTGCTTAATATAATTTGATTTATTGTATATAATTGGTAAAAAAAAAGTTAAGAGAATCACTTTTTTTTTTTTTTTTTTTGGGATAAACAAGATATCCAGACAGACATCTTTAAGTATCTAACTATTTTCTTAAGCATGTGCAGTCTTCCGTCCCACACACACTGTGTTATTAAGGAAGGAGTCCCTTGAGGATGGCCTCAAGATGCTTGCAAGAAGTTTCAAATCCAAAATCTCATAAATATTATGAGGCCATAGAAACTGCTAAGTTAACCTCTTGAGGTTTAAGAAAAAAACTTATAACAATGGTAGAAGTGACAAAAACATAAATTAAAGAGGTAATAAAGACTCTAATATTAGATAAATCCCAAACAGACCATTAATACTAACAGTATAGTTTTAAGACAAACTTTATTTTATACCCCCATTCCCAACCATTGGTTCGAGTGAAATTGACTTTGAAAAAATTTTGGTTTTTTTTTTTCTTTTATTTTTATTGTTTTTAGAGAGAGAAAGAGATACATAGTTTACAAATATATTAATAATTTAGAATATCCAAAATCTAAAACACAGTATAGATTTGGGTAATGTTTGGATAGTGTGTTTGCTCCGTTTCTGCGTTTTCTCCTTCTTTTTTTTCTTTTTTTTTTTTCCACGCGTTTTCCCCCTCACAAGCGGCTACTGTTCATGTACTGTACATGAATAGTAGCCGCAACATTTGACCAGTTTTTCGTGAACAGTGCACGAATAGTAGCCGCAACATTTGACCAGTTTTCCGTGAACAGTACATCCGTGCACTGTTCACGGATGCACTGATGCACTGTTCACGGACCTACAAATTTCATTTTTTTATCAATTTTTCATTAAAAATGGGTCCCACGGTACTATTAACATATTTAAAAATTATTTTACTACAGTGTTTTTAGTTTTCAGTTTCACAAAATAAGTTCTATCCAAACAGACCCTTGATGCTACCACTGAAGGTTGGCAGCCCATCACCCTTGCAAGTCCAAAGGTTGTGATTTGAGTCATGGCGCTTAAATTTAAAATTTTGTGCCCACATAGATAACTCCAAGTAGCTTCAGTGGTCCCATGCTATAAAATTCATATTTAAGTGAGCTAAGATAATGATACCGTGTCGTATGAGCCTTTTTTTTGTTCAAAAAAAAAAAAAAGTATAGATTTGATGTCACCATTTATTGTTATAAGCATTCTCCAGGGTCAGCGAAGCTGCAATACCTTAGTGGACAAGAATACAAGCCACCAAAGTGTCGCACATGGAACCAGTGCAATTGCCACCCACTTAGCCAGTACACAAAAATTGATTTTCCTAATGTATTATGTATATGGTTCTACGAGAACGGGTATCAAGCACAAGACATGCCCTCACAGCCAATTCCATTTTGGTCCTCTAGTCTAGGATCAAATCAGCGATGCTAAAATTTGAAAACTCATTTATAGAATCAACATGTTTCACAATCTTTAGGACCTCTTCATATATGTCAATACGCCTAACCCAGCAACAAGTGCTGCTCCTGCTGCAACAGCACTCTATGCAGAAGCCCATGCGTCTATTTTTCCCTGCAAGTTTGTCTCCCCATTCTGCCTAATCCTGCATGCCAAGTGCTAACCACTGGACCATGCAATTTTAAACAAATAAAAAAGGTCTTACACTGTATTAAGCTTTCATTTTGTGAGGAGAGAGAGTTGATTAATTAGTAGGCGGACTTAACAAGACTGAGATCAAGTGCAATATTTAGGGCTTTTGATATAACCGGATTGAGATTTGGTGCAATACCTTTTAAATGGTTCAGAACAAAAATTAAAAAGTTACCTTTTGATATAAGCCAATATTTTAAAAAAGTTTTAAAAAGTAAAAAAATTTTGCCCCACCCCTCCAGCGGCCGGTCCTTTTCTAAGAGATTAATTTCCAAACTTGAATTACGTGTCTTTTTTTTGTGAAAGACACTTGCATTCCTTGCCCTTGCATTTAACTTGCAACCAATATTTGGTACTGTAATATTTACAATTAATTGTGTTGGTGTCACCTATAGAATCACTTCAAAGGCTATATATATTAATATATATGTATATATATATATATATATATATATGCTTGAATGGTTCCCTAGTTCTCATAGAAGTGTATAATTTCATCGAATAAATGGTTCCCGAGTTCTCATAGAAGCATTCAATTTTGCAAAAGGGTAGTTCATAAAGAATTTTATTCAAGCATGTTCAACATACTTGATCCCTACAACTTAAAAGCCCATTTGTCATTATCATTTTCGGTGAATGTCTCAAAATGAGCAATATATAAGCACAGGAGTCAACGAAGCTGTTCTGTTCTTATTCTTATAATTGTATTTGGTTTTGATACATTTTGGTGTTATATTTTGGGTCTAGCTTCTGTCCAGTGTCCTGTGACACTGGATTCGTTGCGATCATGACACGTGTCCCAAAAAAAATGAGCAATATATAAGCACAGGAGTCAACGAAGCTGTTCTGCTCTTATTCTTATAATTGTATTTGGTTTTGATACATTTTGGTGTTATATTTTGGGTCTAGCTTCTGTCCAGTGTCCTGTGACACTGGATTCGTTGCGATCATGACACGTGTCCGAAAATAGACACGTGTCATGATCGCAATGAGTCCAGTGCACTGGAGGCACTAGACTGAAGCCATACTAGTGTAGACACCACATGATGGCACATCTGTGGAGATTATCTTTATCATTTATGTTATCTTTATTTGGGTTTATCTTTAGTATTAGTATTTGAGATTGTTAGGATTATTGTATTAGTATTTGAGATTGTTAGGATTATTGTATTAGTATTTGAGATTGTTTAGGATTTGTTTAGGAGAGTTTATCTTTATCATTATGATTCCTGGAAGCTGTATATAAAGCTCCAGACGGTTCCTTTTGTATTTTTACAGATTATTATTATTATTGAGATTATTTTCATTGATTTGTTTGGTGGTGATTCCAAACACCTTAGGTGGGAAGCCTAAGGTTTTACGGTAGGACTAATCTAGGTGGGAAGCCTAGGTTGTCCTGCATCAACTTGGTATCAGAGCCCAACCCGATCTCCTTTTCAGTAACCAAAATCACGACTGACATCCCACAACCACACTCACCATCAACAAACAAATAAACCTCCAGACATGCCATTACTCAAATACTTACCCCATGAGATTTGCAAACCAAAGCAACCCAAATCCCTACCTCACGAGATCTGCAAGCCAACCCCGGCAATTCGTATATACCCTGCAGCCCCACATGAGTTTTTCATTCCCAAGCCAACAAAGAAGCCAGCAACACCTCCTAAACCGTTGACCACCATTCGTGCCCGCCTCTGATCACAGAACCCAAAAAAAAAAAAATTCAGATTCACAACTTCACTCCCACCAGATCAGAGACAAAGACAAAAGAGAGTTGAAAGCCCACCATCAAAGCCGCCGATCCCACCAATAGAATGACGTCATCACACAACCCGCCGCCGATACGCAGTCACCTTCGCTTCCACCATGCCGCTTCCCGGGTTCTGAGATCTGACTCACCAGCTCCGATCTCCACCTTCGAGTGCCGCTGACAGTCATTGCTGACGAGCCCAGCCATCTCTTCGCCGTCGACCCCAAAGATGCTTCGTGCTTTGCTCCACCACTTCTTCTCTTTTAGTTTCCCTTTGTTTCTCTAGTTTCGGTGTTTAGTTTTGGACTTGGCAGATAACACTTTAACTTTATATTCTAGTTATTTCTTTATTGTATTATTATATTAAAAAAAAAAAACTAAAAAACTCAAGTCAAATCAAGCAGAAGCTTCAGGAAGGTCCAGTGCACTCCACGTGACGACCAACAAGTGAGGCCCAATTTCCCCATTGATTAGTAGCGTGACCCACTGTCCAGTGAGGCCCAAATTGTTAAGTCAACCCAACCAAGGTGTGGACTCTCCAAACTTAATGGATTGAAATGCACTTTCAGATTTAATATCAATATGTCTACTATGTGCCTCAAACTTTACCTTCAGTAACATGCTACTGCCTTTGTCCTTTGTTCTGCTTAAATTTTCATATGAATTTATTATTTTAGCTGCTGGTTTATTTTCTTTCAGTATTTTATTTTAGCCAAAAAAAAAAAACACAAAAAACACAAAAAAAAACCCAAAAAAAAAAAATCCTTTAAAGTAATTACTTCTCAGTATTAGTGGTTGAACTAGCCTAATCACATTGTCATAATTAGGTCCTTTTTTAATTTAATTCTTGTTGAAGCTAGTACTGCTTGAATGCAACAACCTATGGAATTCATGACTTCTCTTCACATATAATTTAACTTGAGTATTATCCTTACTATTCACTTGCTAGAATTAGTTTGTTGATCTCTTTGCATGCATTTGCGTAGTGGTCGTCTAGTAACTAGTTCTGAAGAACAGTCTAATTCCAAATCAGAGTCTAGTTCTGAATCCCAGTCTAGTCCACAATCCCGCATAAACATGGATCCTCCTCCCCAAGATGAATTAAGACAAGCCATTGCAGAGCTTACTACCCGTCTAGGCCACTTAGAGGCTAGGTATGATGAGGAAAATGCACATAATGGAAGAAATAATAATAGGCATGGCCCTCACCCTAGGCAAGACCATAGAGACAATGAAGACAACTCCGCTAAGCATATCAAAGTAGAGGCCCCTACCTTCGATGGTGTTAGGAACCCTGAGGTTTACAATGATTGGATGCGAGAGATGGAGCATTTTTTTGAGTGGTATGACCTGTCTGAGGATGGAAAGGTTAGGTTTGCCAAAATGAAACTTGTAGGAAGAGCAAAACTCCATTGGGATAGTGTTGTCAACCACCTCCGTAAGACCTGCCAACCACCCATAACTCTTTGGGAAGAAATGAAGGCCAAGCTCAATGAAAAGTACTTCCCAGTCTCTCATCAAGGCAACTTGTTGGATCAATGGCATGATTTGAGACAAGACAATAGGTCTGCTACTGAGTATGTAGAACAATTTGAAGAGTACAGGATACGTAGCAATGCAACTGAGGATGAGCCAATTACCTTGAGTAGATTTAGGAAAGGTCTCAATTATGATCTTCAAAGAGAATTGGTGGCTCGACAAATCTCAACTCTTGATGATGCTTATACCTTAGTGCAAGATTTAGAGCTAATCCCTAGGCCCCAAGGTGGAAGGAGATTTGACAATCGCATGTTGCCTCGCAACAATTTTGATGGTCCCCAAGGTAGATACCTTCAAGGTACCTAAAATAGGTCTTATCTCAACAACAGACCCTTACACATAGAAGAAAATCCTCAAGGTAGATACCAACAAGGTCCTCAAACTAGACCCAATCCCAACAATAGGCCCTTACGTCCAAAAGACAAAGGGAAGAGTGTGGTTAGAGAGACATTTAGGCCAAATTTTAGAATCCAGTGCTTTAAGTGTCAAGGCTTTGGTCATATGGCTGCCCAATGTCCTAATAAGACTTTGTTGATTGAAGAATTGGATGGAGAGGAAGAGGTAGAAGAAGTAGTCTATGAGCCTAACATTGAAGACATTGTAGAAATAGGAGAGGATGATCCCACCCAATTAGCTTGCATTAGAGCCCTACCATCTTTTGATAACCTCAACAAAGGTAGTCTTGATACTTCTGTAATGAGTGTTGTTAGGTGTGCTCTAGCACAGTCCGAAGAAAGTGATGATTGAGCCCTCCTCAACATGATGAGATGGTTAGACAAGTGGATGAGCTCTTGCACAAAGGATTTGTGCGTGAAAGCTTAAGCCCATGTGCAGTCCCTGCACTCTTGACCCCAAAGAAAAGAGAATCCTGGAGAATGTGCGTGGATAGTTGCGCAATCAATAAGATTACTGTGAAGTATCATTTTCCTATCCCTAGGTTAGATGATATGTTTGATATGATGTCAGGAGCCACAATCTTTTCGAAGATTGATTTGAAAAGTGGATACCACCAGATTAGGATTCGCCCAAGTGATGAATGGAAAACTGCTTTTAAGACAAAGGATGGTCTATATGAGTGGCTTGTGATGCCTTTTGGGTTATCAAATGCTCCTAGTACGTTTATGAGAATGATGACACAAGTACTAAGGCCTTTCATGGGCAAATTTGTGGTAGTGTACTTTGATGACATCCTCATTTATAGTAACTCAAAAGAGCAACATTTGGACCATCTTAAACAAGTTTGTTCCACTTTGAGGAGAGAAAACTTGTATGCCAACCTAAAGAAATGCTCTTTCTTCACTGATAGTGTCATTTTCTTAGGTTTTGTGGTTTCATCTAAAGGAGTTTTTGCTGACCCACAAAAGGTCAAAGCCATAGTGGATTGGCCCGAACCCAAGAACATTCATGAGGTTCGCAGTTTTCATGGGCTTGCAACTTTCTATTGCCGCTTCATACGTGAATTTAGTATAATTATGGCACCAATCACTGATTGTATGAAGCAAGGCGAATTCCAATGGTCCAATGCTGCTGGTAAAGCATTTCAAGAAATCAAAAAGAAGATGACAGAAGCACCGGTGATGCGTCTACCAGACTTTGATAAGGTCTTTGAAGTGGAATGTGATGCGTCTGGTGTAGGCATAGGAGGAGTTCTTAGCCAAGATTGTCACCCTATAGCTTACTTTAGTGAGAAATTAAATGAGGCTAAGAAGAAGTATTCAACATATGACAAAGAACTCTATGCTGTGGTACAAGCTTTAAGATATTGGAGTCATTATTTGACACCCCATGAGTTTGTCATTTATTCGGATCATGATGCTCTCTGCCACATCAATTCCCAAAAGAAATTAAATGCTCGGCATGTCCCTTGGGTTGAGTTTTTGCAAAGATTCTCTTTTGTGTTGAGACATAAATCTGGTGTTGAGAATAAGGTAGCTGATGCTTTGAGTTGCCGAGTCACCTTACTGTCTGTGATGAGCACAAAAGTCATAGGGTTTGAGAAGTTGCAAGAAAAGTATGAATCTTGCCCAGATTTTGGAGAAGTGTACACTACACTTAAGACTGGGCATCTTCAGGTTGTTGATGATTTTATCCTCCGAGATGGCTAATTGTTTAAAGCCAATAAGTTTTGTATCCCCCGCACATCAGTTAGAGACTTTTTGGTTTGGGAAGTACACGCGGGAGGACTTTCAGGACGTTTTGGACGTGATAAGACAATTGAAGAGGTAGAGAGGCAATTCTATTGGCCAAGCTTTAAGAGAGATGTTGCCAAAATAATTGGTCAATGTCGTCAATGTCAACTGGCTAAGCATTACAAGCAAAATACTGGCCTTTACACTCCTTTACCAATTCCATACCGTCCTTGGTAGGATATTAGCATGGACTTTATATTAGGTCTTCCCTGTACCCTTAGGAAGTTTGATTCCATCCTTGTAGTGGTAGACCGGTTCTCTAAGATTAAACCAATTTTAAAAAAGTTTTATCAGAAATTGAAAAAGTTTTGACAACTTTTTCAGTTTCCAATAAAACTTATCCAAAAATGAATTTATTAAAGCATACATTAACCGGACCCTTTCCAAAATTTTGCACATGTTAGTAAAATCCATTTAATAAAGCAACCTCAAAAAAAAAAAATCACCTAAACGTCAGAGAAAATCACCTAAGAATCTTACTAGTACTCAAAGTAGAGTTATCTCTGAGAACTAAATAGTAGAGTCATCAAAAGTAGAGTCATCTCTGAGAACTAAATAGTAGAGTCATCAAAGTAGAGTCATCAATCAAGAAGTAGCTGAGACACTTTCTTCCATGCTCTAAGACTTCTGATGCATCCAAGGTAGCCAAGATTTTCTTTGATGAGATTGTTAAGTTGTATGGGTTGCCTAAATCAATTGTGTCAGATAGGGATGTTAAATTCATGAGCTATTTTTGGAAGACCCTTTGGCACATGATGGGAACAAAGTTGAAATTCTCCACAACATACCATCCTCAAACTGATGGTCAAACTAAGGTTGTCAATAGGAATCTAGGAAATCTTTTAAGGTGTCTCATAGGTGAGAATGGTAAGACTTGGGAATCTATACTCCCTGTAGCCCAATTTGCTTACAATAACTCAGTCAATAGGTCCATAGGTATGAGCCCATTTGAAGTTGTTCATGGTTATACACCTAGGAGACCTTTAGACCTTCTCCCAATGTCCTCACATGATAGGGTTTCTGTGTCTGCAGTAGAGTTTGCTAGTCACATGCATGAGCTGCATAAAGAGATCAACAAACAAATTCATGCTAGTAATCTTAAGTATAAGACTCAGGCTGATTTACATCGACGTCATTTATTGATGTAGGAGATTATGTTATGATTCGTATCAGGCCTGAACGGTATCCTTCAAGAACCGTTAAGAAACTGCAGGCCCGCAATGCTGGCCCATTCAAGGTATTAAAGAAACTTGGACCTAATGCTTATGTGATTGATATACCTTCAAATTATGGTATTAGTTCTACTTTTAATATTGCTGATTTACTTGCTTTTAAAGGTCCAACAGTTATTCCCTATAACCCTTTTGATGATCCTCCCTCTTCTTCTTTGGCTAACCCTGTCCTTAGCCCTACACCATCTTGTTTCCAAAAGGCACATAAAGATATTATTGATGTTATTTTGGATGAGCAGTCTCTTTTCACTAGGGATGGAACAGTTTAGCGCTTCTTGGTTCGGTGGCGAGGAAGGCCTGATTCTGACTGTACATGGATCACCAGAGAGGAGTTGCAGCAGCTTGATCCTGCTCTTTTGGAGGCTTACTTGGATACACTTGCTACCACCTCATCTCTACCTCCTATCACTCGCACATATGAGCGTCGACGGAGGCACCATGCTGATCCAGTGAGCTTGTGGCTTGATGGAGTTTGTTCTGATGTCACTTGATCCTTATGAGCTTTACTCGACGGGGTCGAGTTTCTCCCACCCCAGGGGAGTTGGTGCGGACACCACATGATGGCACATCTGTGGAGATTATCTTTATCATTTATGTTATCTTTATTTGGGTTTATCTTTAGTATTGGATTAGTATTTGAGATTGTTAGGATTATCGTATTAGTATTTGAGATTGTTTAGGATTTGTTTAGGAGAGTTTATCTTTATCATTATGATTCCTAGAAGCTGTATATAAAGCTCCAGACGGTTCCTTTTGTATTTTTACAGATTATTATTATTATTATTGAGATTATTTTCATCGATTTGTTTGGTGGTGATTCCAAACACCTTAGGTGGGAAGCCTAAGGTTTTATGGTAGAACTAATCTAGGTGGGAAGCCTAGGTTGTCCTGCATCACATACCCTTATATTTTTTAGTTCTCCATCACAAGTAATATCTCTCCCTCTTATAGTTTTGGTTTGATTTTTGTTTGAGTAAGATAATTTGGTCTTATTTTGGAAGTGAGAATTTGAATTTATATCAAAACACAATTTTTGCTATTAATTTGAACGTGTCTATCAATTATTTGAGTAATATTAAAAGGTAATTTTGTTATTAGTTTTGATTAATATCATGATAAGAGAATAAGCAATTTGAATCATTTATTTGAAATTTAAAAAGTTTAGTCATACATAAAAAAATTAAATTAAATTAAATTAAAAAAAAAAACATAGCACAATATAACATAATTTCTAAGAATATAGATCATCTCATAAAGGAGTAATATTAATCAAACATAGCCAAAATAATAAAATAATATATTAGTAGAGATAGAAAAATGATAAATAATTTTAGAAATTGTTGAATTTTTAAGGAGAACAAATTACCTTCAACAAATTTTAGAGAATAAATTATATATTACACCACAATTAAAAGATAATTATGCATAAGTTTGCGACTAATTACGAATAAAATAGCAATTTTATTAATACTTAAAACATTACACACACTTTTCTACACACTCCCCTCTTTATTATTTCTCTCTTGCTATTTCACTTACAAACAACAATTATTAGCATTCGAAAGTTGCAATTGTTGGAAGTGAAAAGGAAGAAGAGTCCTTTTTATTAGATTCGGCGATGACTCTTACATATCCCTGTATTCTTGAGGGGGTTCCACGCCAACTGAGGGCAACTTGAATAATGCAATTCCCACCTTTTTCACCTGATTCAATATTAGAAAGTAATAATTAAAAGATCAATTCTAAACACAATTTTCATGCTTCAAAAGCAACAACGAGTGTTCAATAACCCAAAGTGGCAACTTACGTATTCTTCCTCCAATGGACTTTTCCTTTTTGGAATGTCAAAATTATGCCACCCAGATGTAAAATAGTTATCATATTCGCAACGGACTGGAGTTACAAAGATCTAATGATCTTCATAATACTAAGTATTCCCTTGATTCGTCTGACAAATAAGCGCATAGATCAACTCTTCAGAATTATATTCTATCATAACCAGGTAAAAGAAAATACCATGTCCAAATACAACAGTACTGGATATATAGCATAATCACGAGACATTAAGCAAATCAGCAGCATCAATGCTTAAACATGCCGCACTACAAAAAAACAGGTCTATAACCGTATTTTTTAGACACCGTTTATGGGTAAACTATGACGGAGTTTTTGAAAAACGCTACTGTAATTGCCTGACTTAGCGGCACTTTGCAAAAATTACGGTCTATACCGGCATTTTAAGGGTTTTTTAGCCACGTTTTTTATTTTTATTTTTGTACAGGCCCTATCATAGCAGTAACCATAGCCACGACACAGTCTATATCATAAAATATTGGATTTCAGTTCCTCAATATACTATATATAGTACAAAGTTCAAATTCCAAAACCCAACAAAACCATGTAAAAATAAGGCATGCATATATATAGAGTAAGATTTAGGTACAGTACTTAAAAGTTATTTTTTAAGTTTTTTTTTTAAAATTCTGTCATGTGAATTTTTTCTCATGGATGATAGTGTATTTTTTAGTAAAATGGCCACATGAATGAGTTTTAAGAGATGAACGTAAGAAACAACACCTAAGGTACTATACTTAGATTTTGTCCATACATACATAAATAGTTCATGTGCACTAGCAAATTTATTTTTATTTTTATTTTTATTTTATTTTTGTGATGTTCGGCATTTTGTTATTTATATAGTTCATACACGTGAAATGTGTTACCTTGGATTTAAAACCGGACCTCTGTAGTTAATAATAGAAATGTGTTTCCTTCACATTTTTCCATCTTTAAAAGATTTCATTAAAAGAAACTTTGATGTATTCGCCACCCAATTGGAAAATAGGAATAAGACCCAAGCCAAGAAAGTCTTTCAAACAAAAAGAGACGTATGATATGGGCCCTTCCACCATTAACAAATTCTAAAAAGTTGTCCCCTTTAGATATTCTTTGCGTAGGTTTTCCCACACTGCTTAATATAATTGGTCAAAAAAAGTTAAAAGAGAAACACTTATAACACTAGCAGAAGTGACAAAAACACAAATATTAAAGAGTTAATACAGATTCTAATATTAGATAAATCCCAAGCAGACTGAGGATCAATGCTAACCGCATAGTATAAGGTGAAGAGTGAAATTGACTTCGAATAAATTTTGGGTTTTTTTTAGAGATCCATGGTTTCCTAATATGTTAAGAATTTAGAATATCAGAAATCTAAAACACAGTATAGATTTGATGTCACCATTTATTGTTATAATTATACTACAGGTCAGCGAAGCTGCAATACCTTAGTGGACAAGAACTCAAGCCACCAAAGTGTCACGCATATAACCAGTGCAATAGCCACTTAGCCAGTACACAAAAAATGATTTTCCTCATGTATTATGTATACAGTTCTACGAGAACGGGTATCAAGCACAAGACATGCCCTCACAACCAATTCCATTTTGGCTCTCTAGTCTAGGATCAAATCAGACATGCTAAAATTTGAAAACTCATTTATAGAATTAACATGTTTCACAATATTTAGGACCTCTTCATATATGTCATTACTCCTAACCCAGCAACAAGTGCTGCTCCAGCTGCGACAGCACTGTAAGCAGAAGCCCATGCGTCTGCATGTGTTTCAGCAAAGTCCATAGCTCCCGAACCGTAAGCTCTCCCACGACCACGTTTTCCTGAATAGTCTAAATGCAATCTCAAGCCCTGGAAGGTTTAAAATACTCAAATGTCAAAGTTTGTTTGAGTAGCTATAACAAAACAAAAGTCCTTTCTATGGAGAAAGAGTCCATTGTGCTTGGAATGAAAAATGCTAGAGAGAAAATTAGACCAAAATCCTCATTATTTGGTTTGAAATGGAGATAGTCCATTTTATATTGTACCATGTGATTAAACTCAATTCTCATTCCATTTTTGGTGGAAAGAGATTTAAAACAACATGGCACTATGTACCCCATAGATTTATGAGAATCTAAATCTAAGCCATGAAATGGATAATGTCCATTTCAAACCCAATGGAGAGGACCATTTTTGAAGATCACCCAAAAAAACAGGTACCTTCCCAAAGAAAAAAGGGTATCTATATTTTAAACTATCTTCTAATGTTCCATAAACATGTCCTTTCATTCTATAGGATAACACCCAATGGTTGCATTAAGGACCAACAGACAGATCAATCATACCTTCCAACCAGCTGACCTTGCATGGTCCACAGCAGTTGCAAGATCACTATCCGATGCTAGTACAACTTTATCCTGGTCTTCATCTTCATACTACAGAATGTGGCTAACAATTAGCATTAAATTGGGAGTAGGGACAATAAAAAATCCAACCAAATGAAAGTGAAATATGATGATCTTAAAATATACCAGAAGCTGAGGTAGTTTGTGGGGGTCAATGTCATCCCCCACCCTCTGAATGATCGCGGCTATAAGATCTGCCAAACTATGTGTCTCTGAAGTCAAGCAACAAGACAAAACCCAGTCAACTACCAAATATAAGTGCATTGCTATATTTAGATGCTGAGAATGAACACTAGGGCGGATAATCTCCTAAACAAAAATCCTTATCCATTATTCAAAAAACATAAAGATCTAGCAGCCCGTGTCCTTTCTCCAGACTACTATAGTCCTAACAGTGTAGCGTTACTAGCTATATATACAGTAGTGGACAGCCAAGTTCAGAACTCAGGACCAACACAGAGCCATTTATTCGAGTGAGTCACTCAGGTGGACCAAATGGGGACAAAGATCAGATCCAGAAGCTATGTGTGTCACATGGAAAATGAAATACCACATATTATAACCATTTCATGGGTGCCTTATATGATAAGCAAAGCAAGTAACATACCGCAAGTAAACCTATGCATCCTGCCCTTTTTATCTTGGATTTTAAAAGCAAATGTATTAGGGGGGGCTGACAAAGGATAGGAAAGTGCTCGTCCTGTCTCTGTTCCTCCCTCTGAAGCCAACTTTAAGGAACCTTCACTGAGACTTCAAAAATATGTGTCAGTACATATCAATGGCCATGTGAGAATAATACCATTATAATAAAAATGTTACAATTGCATGTAAATAACCTTCGTGCATCTTCTTCATCCTCATTAGAGGTTAAGGCCATGGCAGAATCCCAGAACTTTTGCATCATACTGTTTGTTGCTTCAGTACTTATGCCAGCAGTACCCCCAACCTAGTTAGTGAACAAAAATGGTAAAACCATATTATCCTCCACAACACTCAGTTTTTCAAGAAGTCCAATAAGGGAGGGGGAGAAAAAGGGGGGGGGGGGGGGTGTGGTGTTGGGGAGGCATCATATGCTTCTTCAAAATGAGAATCCATAGCACAACTTTGGTATCTATTTTGATCAAGTAATTTTCTAAAGGTGCCTGCTAAATAATATCTTTTGTATGCATAACTGAACATTACTTCCAAAATTTTCAGTTCAAAGAAAATTTCTGAATCACCCCAAGTCTGAAATTAGATGGGCAACAGAAGGACGGGGTACTAAAAAAAGCGGAGACTGGAAGTAAATAGAAATTTAATTTCCAAAATTACAAACACATGCTTTTAGTGAAAGAAGCGGCATATAAGATGGGAGCATAACTTGTTGGCAACTAGTGCCATATTATTCTTTTAACTAAGGAAAGAAATATAACTTGCCACCCTAGCGAATAGCATAAGATGCCAATTTGCCATTATTATCTTCCTGATAAGTCACTATAAATAATTATGCATGTATTGGTAGAATAGCTCTATATTTCTAGTTCTATTAAACCATCAACCATTCAGTAGTGGTGCACTCCCTTGTTCCTCACAACAGAGTACTTAAAATTAAACAGTGAAGGCAACATGTTCTAGGTTAGGACAAACATGTAGAGGCATGGCACCTGGTCAGGCATCATAATGCATCCTAGACAGCTAAACATGCTGAATATTTGTGAATCTGTTACTTTCAGGATAACATTGAAAACTATATATTATGCCAATTGGCACCCTTGTGAGGGAAATTTCAAGGGGTCTAGTCCCTCAACCCCTTTATCTTGAAAAAAAAAAAAAAAAACTATTTTATTATAATAGTGGTTAATTAAAATTAAAAAAAAAAGTTAATTGATGTTTCCTCAATAAAACTAGCAATTTATTAGTTAAATACAATAATCAAATAAAAACTACAATAAAGACATGAGTGCTCCTAAGGGTTTGGTTCTCTTTGAAAATGCTGAAATGTGATTGTATGCATATATTGGGACATTTCTCCCATAAATTCATGAAAGATTAACACAAACAGTGTTAACTTAAAAATAATTGAGCATTATGTAGTCCCAGAAAGGTACAGACTTGACTTACTGCGGATACAGCAGCATGAGTGATCTGTAGTACATCCACTACAGCAACTACTTTTCCATCTGTATTCATCAACCAATAGTTATCAGAAACTACACTAGTTTTACAAAGCATTTTTGTTCTAAACTCATAGAAGTGTATTACCTCTATCTACAACAGGAATATGCAAAAACTTCCCATCATGCATTGTATGCAGTGCATCAACAATTGGTGTATCTATTGTTGCACATTCTGGATTTGGAGTCATGACCTGTAAATCAAAAGCATGGTGCACCAAGAATCAAGTTATATTCTTTTATTAATTGTATAACCAAAGCCTAGGTGCCCCTTCGCAGTAGCTGATATTCCAACTTCTAGCAATGAAAAAAGACCCACAGTAAAAAGTTCCTATTTTTCCTGAGACAGTGACCCAAATAAATTTTCTCAGATGTAAGAAACAATACCTTCTCCACTAAAGTGGACTGTGGAGGAAGATTTTGTGCTGTTACCCGCATCAAGATATCCCTTGAACTGACAAGAGTATGATGAAAAAATTATGACATGTATTAATTATAAAGCAACTAAGATGCATCACAATGATAAAATTTAAAAATTCTTCTCTAAGAAACAGATAATTGACGGGTGATGTGAACTTTTTTCTTGGGGGCTGCTCAAGGGTGAAGTGCAGCTTTATCAATAAGAGACTTACGTTATAATTCCCCGTGGTTTGTCATCAATTGTCACAACTGCAGAGCTTGTTCGAAATTCAAGCATCTTCTTAGTTGCCACTAAAACTGTTTCTGTTGGGGAAACTGTTGCAATCCTGAAAGACGACACCATCTGTTTAATAAAGCAACTTTTTGGCTTTTAAGAACATAGTTGACAAAATAGCTTGCATAACTGTATAACCATATTATAACCACATAAGAAATTAAAGAGATATTACCTACTTTGAATTCTCTGGAATGATGGTCGACAAAGACGGCCTAAACATCCGCTCTCGAAGTGTCTCTATGAAGGTATTGGAACCTGCACATAACCAAAAGATAATAGAATGAATTTTGTTTTTCTGGAGAATATCTAAATTACTATTACAAAACCATATAATAAGGTATTCTACATAACTCTACTAACCAGAAGATGTCCCCCAATGTTTTTCAACACCTTCAACAGCTGCAACAATAGCCTTTCCCTTTTCGGCTGCCCTTTCCAGACGAGCAATAGCATCATATAAACACTTTGCTATATCAAGTAAAGCAATGACCTCCCCATTCTCTACCACAGGCAAATGTCTGAATTTCCCTGTAGAGACAGAGATAAGGCTCATGTTCAAAAAGCAAGACATAAAACAGTATTTACTATGTTACAAAGGAAAAAATAATGGATGTGACTCTCAAATTACTATCAACCTTGCACCATCTTCTGGAGGGCTTCCACAGCAAGAGCGTCAGAAAGAACAAATACTGGGTTCCTTGTCATTACTTTGGAAACAGGTGTGTCCTCAAGGTTAAGCTCATGGGCAATAACCCTAGTTGTTATATCCTTCAACCACAAAAAATAGTTAAATGTTAAATGAAACATATCACTACAATCTTTAAAATCCAGGTAAACCTAGCATTTAAGACACTTCTTTTCTTGGAGAAGTGATTGCACAATGAATTCAAGTCATACCTTGTCTGTAAGGATTCCACAAAGTAATGCATTGGAGTCAGTTAGCAACAAAGCATCAACTCTACGAGCAGCCATCCGACGGCAAGCCTCAAGAAGAGTTGTATTTTCGGGTACTGTTAGGGCTTTTGACAGCCGCAGTCGTTTCACAGTACGCTCTACAGTTAGCCCCCTGTTGAGAAACGGAAATTTTATTACTAGAATTTCATTTTACAAAAGTTAAATTGAGTTGACCTATTAGCCATCTGGCTTTTATGGTGGTGTAGAGTTGGTGTGGATGTAGCTGTGTGTGCCTATCTGTATGCTTACAATAGTGCTTTGTTTTCAATAAGCATCTTGTTTGACACATGAATGTGCATGCTCCATAATATTAAGCTGTTAAAGAGGACAAGTGATTCAACTCTCGAGACCAAAATAAAAGTACTAATAATTCTAAAAGCCTTAGGACATGAAGTGTTTAGCAAACAAAAAAGAGAGGATGGGGGGATTTGAACCCAAGATGTTTCCATTGAAAACACACAAGGTGCTAGTTGAGCTACAAGGCTCTTGGCAAGATTGACTCATAAACACAGAAACATGAAAGAACTCACAATAACTCTTCCTAACAGAAAATTCATTGAAAAAGTGATACATCCAACTTTAAGGGCCTACAACACTACAAATACATAGCTACTAACTAACTTGAATTCAAATTCATCACAATATGTATGATATTTAACGATTCAAATTTACTACGTAATATAAGATGGCTATTCACCTCTATTCTTAAGAACATTTTTCAGAAACCCCATCCAAGCTAATTCATCACAGCTAAAGTACAAAGAATCATGAAACAAATTATTATTATTATTATTATTGCAAGTGTTTTCATACATAGGGGTGGGCTAGGTGGCAAAATCCGACACAACCCACGAACATAACACGACCTGACACAACAGGAAGTTAGCAGGTTATGGGTTGAGGTTTAACGGGCTTGTGGCATTTCGGGTTGACACGATTGACCCATTTATTAAACATGTTGGGTTTGTGTCCAACTCATGAAACCCATTTAACTAAATGTTATTTTACCAATTTAACAATAAAAAATGTAGGTAAATAAACTTTTTTTTTTCCAAGTTGCATTCTCCCAAGCCCCATGGCCGCCTCTCCCTCTCAAACCTCAATCTCACCGTATTCTCTTAGCCACCATCAGCCTTCTGTTGCCCTCGTCTTTTGCTTCTTTCTATCACTTGAAACCCTAGTCGTCATTATTTACTTTCGTCTTTGAACTCTCTACCACAGTGCCACCATTGCATCATCACCGTCATACTTTACTTTTAATTTTACCTTTATCTATTTTCCTTAAATTGATTGTTGGGATCTTACATTAGCTATTCTGGTTTATTTTGATTAATTATTTGCAATATTGAGACATACTTTAGTTTTGAATGATTATTTGTGATGCATTACTCTGTTAGTTTTGAATTTAATATTAAGAATCTATTTGTTTGGTTTTTCCTAATTCAAATCAATTGAATTAATACTAAAATTTGTCTTCTTCTTCTTCTTTTTTTTTTGCTATAAAATCTGAAAAAAGGGTTGACAACTTGTTGGGTTAATGTTAACCCATATAGTTGAATAGTCATAAGTTAACACGAGACAAACCCAACACACAAACACAAATTGCCACCCATATTCATACATAACATTCCATTATCAAAAAGTGCTTTCAAAACATTTCAAATTTTCCTCACTTCTCGAACTTCATAACAATCATATAACCAAATTTGCACCAATCAACCTCCCACTAACAAAACTGATAAAAACCAATAAACCAATAATAATATCCACACACATGCATATATGAAATCTAGTGGAATTGGACACATACAAAGAAGCAGTACGCGAAGAAGCTGATAAAGACTTTCGCGAACCCTCATTGGATCCATTCTCCAACGGTTGTTTCTTCTTGTTCGGCATGGCATTCAACGACATGCTTCGTCTTGAAGGACCACCACCACCACCAACACCATGGCTGGCCATCTTCAACTTCAAAAATACCTATAAACAATCAAAAAAATCACACCCAGTTATCACCCAATATCAATTTTTTTAAAAATAAAAAAACACCGAATACCTCTGTTTGTTTACCGAGAAAATTTTCTCAGCAACCAAACAAAGCGTTGAAATAAACTTACCACAGCTAAAATCGTAGAAAAGTTGTTTCAAGTCAGAGTTGAAATAGATGATAATGAATAAACAATAGAAGATTCGATTTTACCAAAAAAAGAAAAACAAAAATCGAAGAAGATTCGTTGAGATTTTTTTTTTTTTTTTAATTTTCTCGGGAAAATGGAGTAATCGTAGTTGGTCGGAGAATTTGGCAGGAAAGTTTTGACTTTTCCGGGAAATTACTCCGACCGGAGAGAGAGATTGGAATTTGGTTTTCTTTTGGACTTTTAAAGTCCTAAGAAATGAAATTCTCGATACGATAGATTTTTTTTTTGTGCAAAACAACGAGGTTTTAGCAAAAAATGGCTCCAAACTTACCGTAGGAAAAAACAAATACGGTGTAGGTGATTTTACATTTTTAGCCTTTGGACAACAAGATACAGTCTTTGTGTACTAGATTTACTGGTATAACTGTATATAGTTTATTTTAAGATAAGACACCACAAAATTTTATCTCTAATGTTTCTATTAAAAAAAAAAAAACTTAAATAAAAAATTTTATTTATTTAAAAAAAAAAAAAAAAAATTAGAAAGGAACCTTGTCTTTTTTTAACCGACAATTTGATGATTGCTGGAGGAGATTTGAACACTAAATGCAGGAATTATCAATTGATTTACAAGGATCTTGACGGATTTGTAGTTATTTTTCAAAACCTACTTAATTTGATAGTTAAGGCTTAATGGGTAGTGAGATTTGAATATGGACATCTCTATGTGAAACACTATTAATTTTTGTCTATTTTAGTATAAAAATTTTAAAAAAAATTATTTCATACTCACTCTTTAAAACACCTCACATTATATTATCAATTTTATACCATATTTCATTCAAATATCTTTTTTTCTAAAATTTTAAATTGTTTATTTTCTTCACACATAACAACCACTATCTACTCTCTTCCTACATCCTTGGAATAGATAAAGAAATAATAAAGAATAAAATACAAAATGAATAGTGTTAATGTAAATTTACATGATTATTGTAATAAACTTATTGTAAGGACACGATTCGTGACGAACCGTATCAGTGTTGGGTTTGTACGAGAAATGACCCAAACAATATCATTTGTAGAGTGTGGGTTTGAAAGGCTAGGACTTGGTCACCAGGCGATGGGTTTCTTGTGGTGTTCATACATGGTTAAGTTTTCTTCACCCCTAGGGTCTTTCTCCTGGAGGTGGGCTGGGAGGCTCTGGTTTTTGGCTATTTTTCCCAGCCGCCTCTTTAGATTGCTTATTTTTCCTTTTATACTAGCCTGCGTTCACTGTCCTTTGTCCACGTATAGAGTCAACCTTTCCAAGACTGATACTTGTCCCATCAGCCTATACCCAAAGTCGTTGGGGGTGGTTGTAAAAGTCGAAGAATACGGCTCTGTCAGGTTCAGAGTATTGAATGGCAGTAAGGGCAGCTTTCCCTGGATATTTTAGATTTTTCTTCCAAGTTTTGGTCCTATACTGTTTTTACCCCTCTTTTCAGTGGGACTTTGGGTCTGCCGAGGACTGAACTGTCCTCCGCTGTATCCCAAGGCTATCTTGTACTTTATATTATCGAGCTTAGGTCATAGTCCTCCTTGGCTTGGGCCTTTGGACTCCCCACGGGTAAATGGGCCTGGCCCATAAATTATTTAGGCCACACACTTATAAATTTACATAATTATACACTGAGAATGTAAATGCTCTTATTATTAAAAGTAGAAGAATGAAAAATTGAGGGTAATTTTCTATTTCTATGCTCAATGTCATTTTCTCTTATCATTTTATCCTTAATTTGGAGAGAAAAAAGAAATTGGTAGGCTTGGATGGAAAATTCTATCCATCTCTTTTTTTTTCCTCTCCCTTTACACTCTAACCAATCTCTCTCTCTCTCTCTTAATTTACATTGAAATTTACTAAGCTAGAATTTTTGATTCTTTTCTTTTAATTACAATAAAATTAATCTTACAACTATTATCAAATGAAGAAAGCCCTCTACATTAGTCTAAAACTATGTTTAGGAGTTTATAAAAGCGAAATCAAGTGGATCGATTATAAAAGAATGTAATGCAATTTGGTGTATTTTTTATACTTTGTTAGAAGCTTTTAAAAGAATGAATGACAAATAAATCACTATATAATTTTACAAACACACTATTTACCTTTTATTTATCTCTTTTAGTATAAATTAAATAGATATTTAACCTTCATTTTATTAAAAGGATGAGGGTTGTTTCTACCTTTGTAATGAACACATAGGAAATAATATAAGAAAAAACAACTTGTAATGAATACACAAAAGAGAATATAAGAGTCAAGGGTTTTGTAACTTAATTAACACCTCTTTATACACAAAATGTTTGGAGTTTTTAAGAGGAAAATTATTTGAGCTGTGGAGTTAACAACATAATGTAACTATTTTAAAAGAAAAAAGAAATATAAGAAAATTAACATTCTATTATAATCATTTTATTTTCTCACTAAATTCCAAAATAAAGAAATAATAGATACACGCACATGTGCGCACACAGATAAAATATATATATATATATATAATTCACTTTTAAAAGATTATTTTCATTACATTATTTTTCAGCCCATAACTTATATGGAATTGAAATTATATGTCATTCCGATGTGGTATTTACTATTTAGCATGAACATGTAAAGTGTTGGGGGAGTGGGGACTGTCCAGTATTTTCACAAGTAACTGAAATAAAATAAAATAAAAAGGTTGTCTAAAACTAAAAGGCAGAGACTTTATGATAATTGCTGAATTTGTAAGGCGGCCATTTAATGAAATGAAATGAAATCCATGCTTAAGCATCGTTTTAAAGTGAAAGATGCGATGCGGACAAAACAAGTCAATGCACTGAGTTTGTACACGTTTGAGGCTATAAACAAGCCCTGGGTCCACTTTAAAACCGTCCCACGTTGAGTCATCACTTTCATGTACAAGTGGAGTAATTGTGATTTATTCTTCAACATTAGTCATTTCATAATTGAAAAAAGAAAAAAAAAATTATATATATACATTTAAGAGTACTGTCTCAATTTTTAGTAAAACGTTTTCATTGACAAGATCACCTTAACCTTATATGAGTAACATAGTTTAATGGTTGCCATTTATTGGGTACTAAACAATTAAATTATTAACAATAATGAACAACATGACCAATATTAAAATCCAAAATAAAAATTATGAAATGTAAATAGCCAAAATAAAAACAATCTTAAGCTTTAAGGGTTAAAAGTGTACTTTAATCTAAAATTTTAATAGTGAAATAGAGAGGATTATATTTTGTTGCTCCAACCATTTCATGAAAAGTTTTGTGGCTCTAGTATTGTTAAAAAAATACTTCTTCTTTCTAGGGGAGAGAAGAGGGGTTGTTTGTGGTCTGTAGTTCTAAGATACGTTGACTGCTATTGATTATTCTTTTACAAATCCAATCTCACTGCACTTTTTTCTTCTTCTTTTTACTCTTGCATCAGTCATTATCATTTCTTGTTATGATGTCTTTGGTCAAGTAACGGTTAATCATATCCATTCGCATCACAAGCACAACCTTGTTATATGTATTCAAAATTGACCATGCATCGGTCTCATGTTCTGTCCAATGTTTAATGCATTAAACACAAACCAAATCCAAATTTATGTACCCAGGGACAACGCCACCTTAAGGCTAGGGTGGTCATAATTTAAAAAATTTTATTTGTCTACCCTTCAAAAAAAATATGGGAACACCCTCAGTTCTTTTATACCAATAAAATTAAATTTTGCTCTATAATTTTTTCTACATTTAGTAGATGAATGATTGTTTGGTTGTGTACATTGAAAGAGATGTAGCTTGTACTATTGATAATGAAACTATCATGCACCGATTTCAAAATATGAAAACTCTTAGAAGACAATTGATAACTTTATGTATTTGCGTGTTTTTTTATTATTGTTGTTGTCAATATATGAATTTCTCTTTTTATTATATTATATAATTTATACATTTTAAGGAACATTCTGAGAAAAATTCTTAAAGCCACCGCAATATATACCTAACTAATTATTATGATTATAATAGATGATGGGTTTCAGGTAGCCAAATATAAGGTGTGGCAGTCTAGAGCATGAGTTGAGACTTGACTCTTGAGCCTACTTAGGTTGATTACGTAGATACAAAAAAGATGTGCACCTTTTATATTCAAGATAGACCTAATCGATAACGTGAAATTGCAAAATTTTGGTGTAAAAATTGGAGATATTGTGTCAACATCTAGGGAAAAATGTTCTAAAGTGAACTGGGTACATTTCTAATCTTTTATTAGATAATAATAATAATAAAATAAAAATCTAAAGTGGACATTTTTTGTTGTTGTTGATAATCTGTGGACATATTAATTGTGTCCTTATCTAGTCTAGAGGAGGTTTGATATTCTCGAATTTAATACTGAAAACAGGGAAGTTGGGATTGGGGGGTGGCATTTCGGGGAAGAACTTGATAGCTTTATTTGATTAAGATTTGAACCTGACATTAATTTTTTTTTTCCTAAAATAAAAATCAAACGGGATATTATATATATATATATATATTGTTGGGAATTGGATATATTATACATTTATACTTTGTAGTTTGTATAGACAAAGTGTCGTACACTAGGATTTTAGTATACCAAACGGGGAGGGTGTATGAGTGTCACAATCACGAGTAAATATCTCCTACATGAGATTCATACGTGTCAGTGAGACATGGATCTCATGAGACTGGTGCATACAAGATTTTTCCCCCAATTGCATCTTGGTAATAACAAGTTGAGAACTAGGAAAAAACAATGCCAATTTATATTAAGACACACAGCTCCTAAAAAGTTATACCCGTGAGATATATATATATATATATATATATATATATATGAACTCTTGAATTGTATAATCTCAAGAAATGGGAAAGAGCTCCCCTATTCCCAAATACCAAAATAGTATATGAAAATGGAATCAAAATATTCGAAAGTGAGATATTGTTTCGATACCTTACCTTTACCTAAAACACATGACATTAAACATATTTCGATTGTTGACATCTTATCTTCTTTTTATTATTAATAGGAACTAGGAAGTGCTCCACTAAGTATCCGACCCACATTTTTTGTTTTAATATCCTTTTTGATGGAATGTGTAGAGCTTTGATTGATCTATATATTGTGGCGGTCATGCCAAATTCGAATAAAACAAAATTAGTAATCCTATAATTATTGAGTTATTTTCAATATATATATATATATATTTTTTTTTTTTTTAAGAAACAAATAAAGACATAAAAGAGAGGAAGTGAGAGGTTCTAACTTTGAACATAAAAACACATAAACTCCACTAAAAACCATGATAACTTTTAAGGAAAAGTGAAGTATTTTTAATATTTGAGCATACCTTAAATATCCCACTCTTTATTATAATTTCTCACATACTTGTAGTCCAAATATATATATATATATATATATATACACACGCGCGCGCTAATGATTGATGTAACTCTTGTAGTGGTGGTCATAATATTGTAACAATTTTGTAGAAGTAGCCATAATTTTGAGTGAACATTGAGAAATTAAAACAAAGCATAAAGATAATAAAAGGAAGACAAGAATATGTAATCATGAAAGAGTACATCCACATAGCCCCTTTTTTATTTCTTTTATTTGCAGTGCACTTCTCTGTTTCATAGCTTTGTTTATGCGCACAACTATTAGGGACAGAATCCCTTACCTTATTCAATCTGTAATGATTAGTATAGCCATTGCTTCATTTTGTATTTGATTTTGTTGATCACACAGAAATGACTGTCGATTGGGATGGACTCTTAACAATTTGATCTTTCCCAACAAATTGGGTTGGTGGATTAATTTTCCTTAACAATATGTTCTTGCTTAATATGCATCAAATGATTCCGAGTGTTTACATGTGTGAATTGAGCTTTCACATTGTTTGCATCCCATAGATGATGGATCAGATTTCCCACTTTTTAACAATTTCAACACTACCTTCATGCCACACATTCTTCTTCTTGTTACTAACTATAGTTAGGTAGTTTCTATGATTTTGCTGTTCTTACAAACAACCACGATTACGTTGGTAGTTTCCATAATTACATTGTTTACAAATGCTTTGCACTTAATAAAGGCTGATAAGAAATACTTTTATTCCAAAATGGTTATGAATGTATTCTATGAAATAATTATGTAGTAAAGGAAGAATCAAAGAGATGCAAAACCCAACAACTGGGGAACCTCATGATACATTTCTTTAGTGAAAAGAAAGAGTCATTTGCGTAAGAATAATATTATTTTCTGATACAGGAATCAAAATCTCTGAACTAGAAGTGGTTGTGTTCAGTGTTTGATTCCTATATATATATATATGTGACATACACTGTTCAAAGGGATAGATCGATGCTCAAATTAATTTAGCAGCTTTAGATGTCTACTGGGATACATTACTTGAACAACAAGAGCGAAAACTTAAAAATATTTTCAAAAAGTAAAGAATTAATTCAATACAGAAGAAAGTGCTAGTAATCGCAAATGGACTTCTCTCTGTTTAGGGAGGATCATAACACTAAATGAATTATGCTTTAGTTTTTTTAGCTGCTAGTCTGTTCCAATGTTTGCAGACGTGTGTTTGTATTAGCTTTCTGGTTATTTATTGAATCTTAATAAAAGTATTATCAGAAGCAAACGTCATAGATTGAACTATATAAAAAAAAAAAACTTAAAACGAAAAAAAAAAAAAGTTTTTAAAAATTGTATATAAACAAATTAAGTACTACTGAAAGATACCAAACGCAGAGAAGAAGTTGAAAATAACCATTTGCTTTTAATCTTGGACCACAATCAAAATATAAACAAGGGAAATGATCGGGCATCCAAAAAGATCAGGCTTGTAGATGACCAAAAAACTAACAAGCATGTAAAAGGTGCCTATACAATATAGGTAATACAGTTAAAGGACATATAAAGCAATATATTGAAATTGAAAGTTAAAATTATGCTGTGGAATGGAATCAACTTTTCTAATTTTCTTTAGCAAATGTTATATTAAAAGTCCTAAGCATTGTATACTGGACTGCTCAATCACACACCAGAAAATTCAAAAGCCAGCAATGGACTGGGCACCCATTTTAATTGGGTATCTGCTATTCATATTGCTCTCCCCTGGTCTCCTTTTTCAGCTACCTGGAAACGTCCGGCACGTCGAATTTGGCAGCTTCACCACCAATGGCAAGTCTATAATCTTGCACACACTAAATTTCTTTGTCATCTTCACCATCCTCATATTGGCTGTTGGCATTCACATTTACATTGGCTGATTTCATCCAAGAAAGTTTAGAGATGCAACAAAATATCACTACATTTTCACAACATTGTTATTTTCAATTGTAGTGAGTTCTTGTATAAATTTTTTATTATTTTATTTTAACCTATAATGGACTGGCACCTAAACTGCTGTGAAAATGTTATGGCTGTAGAACAATTATTTCAATGTTACATCGTGTATGATGTAATTTTCCCCCATTACTTTATTTATATTTTTAAGTACTGATCCTTTGTCTTTAAAACTTTGTTACTGTTTCATTGTAACGGCGTGTTGGTTCACTTTCTTAGCTAAAAGAAAGTGATATAATTTCTCCATTTCTTGAAATTATCTGATAGTGCAGACCATATATCCAGAATTGTTGGGATTATGAACTTCTTGATCTAAAGCTGCCTTCAAACGCAACCATTTTTTTTTTCCTAAAAAAAAATAATTTGAGTCTGCTACATTCAAAATCTAGCATCCCATCTAAACCCAGAAATCAGAATTGGAACTGATGGTCACAAATATCCAAATATCTCAATAGTCATGTCTTTTATATGTGTTTTTTTCAATAGGAGCTCTACCAATATCAACTTTTTTTGTCCTTAGAGATAGTTTTAACTTATGACATCTACCGCTAATAATTGCTCTTTATCATCATATCAAAACATCAATATCAACCTTTTACTAATAACAATTGTTTAAATAAAGTTACAAGTAATTTAATTTTGGACAAAATTTAGCTACAAAACTAATTGTAGTTTTAGAATACAACCTTACTCAATAAAATAAATATTATTGCATATATTGAAAATCTAACCGTTGATATGAATTTTTTTACACTCTTAATACACATGTCAAATTTTGTGTCAATCGGATATTATTTACTATATGATCTATAAGCTTATATTATTTTAAACTATGAAAACTTGTAATTTAAACAATATATTGATGACATAGCTATGGATCATTAATTTTCTAGAAATTTTGCAAGTATGGAGGATATAAGAATAAAATTTAATTTAATGGTGGATTTGTCAAAATTCACCTTCAATAAATAGATATTAAGTAAGGTTGTAGTTTAAGGTTACAACTAATTTTGTAACTAAATTTTGTCCTTTAATTTTCTAAAATCAATTATAATTTTCTTTTTCTTTTTCATAATAATATAAACATTAGAATTTTACTCAAATTCTTCTTGCTTGATCATCAATGCAAACTAAACTCATACAATTGGCAATTAATATACACTTTATTTTACTATTGCACACTCTTAGTGTGATTGTCACTCTACAAATATATGTGTTTGTGAGATGTGGAGGGTAAAAGCTGTGGTGAGGGAGCTTTAGTAAAAGAAATTATTAAGCATTAAATGCGACAAGTCATACAAATTCTTCTTTGGCAAATACGACATCTCGGTTAAGTTATCATAGATGTCGTTTGAGTTTTTTTTTTTTTGTTTTTTTTGGAAACCTACACGTTGCGTAAATTCCTTCTTGTCGTTTAAGATCTTCCCCTATTCCCTTCTCTCTGTGCTTCCTCTTTGATAACCTTCACTGTTTTTCCCCACATGGAGCTCCATGCGCTATTAATTATTATCAATTCTTCAATATTTACATGTCAATGTTTCGGCAAAAAATAAAAGAAAATGTAATTGCCTTCTGAAAGAAAAAATTGTTGAGAAAGTTTAACTTTTCTTTATTTTTATTTATTTTTTGGGTTTTCATTGTAGACTGAGATAAAATTTAACGAAATAACTAAATCATGATAATGTGGTTTTGTATTACATGTTAATTTTGCAATAAGTAATTTTCTGTATCTATTTTTTGTACTAGGGAATTTCTACCTTAGAAATTTAGAATCTTACGCTGATATTATTTTTTCTCTTCTTAATTGATCAAACAGAGAAGTTGCTAAGAAATTTTTATTTCAAATTTTTATGTATGTTGATTCTGTTACTAATGTTTTTTTTTTTTTTTTTTTTTTTTGGGTTTTCGTGGTAGGGTAAGATAATATTGAATGAATTATCTAAATTTGAATGTGATTTTGTATTACATGTTAATTTTTTTAATTAATTTTTTACATTTGATTTGAATTGATTTGTGTCTCTCTTTTGGTCTCACCAAAAAATGAACACACTCACAACCCCCAACAACTTCAATGCTATTTCAATTTTTTGTGTGTGTGTGAGTGTTAGATTGCATTACTACAAACCCATAATCCTCAAATTGAGATGAATTGAATGTTTTAACAAAAAAAAAAAAAAAAAAAAAAAAAAAAAAAAAGCTTTAATTAAGTCTAATGTATCATTAGGAAAATACAGCAAAAATACTAAAAATGTAGGATTGGGATTGGGGTTATTTCCAACTACAACAGTATAATTGTATTAAGGTTATCCAAATCACCTACACTTTTTTTTTTTTGACATCCAAAAAGATAGAAATTTCATTTTTGTGCAAAGAATTGTAGTACAGTAGTGACCCCAGTGTATGTGTTGGGGTTTCAAATTACAAATGCAGCAAAAAAATGTGGCTTGTCACTGCAAGGCCATGAGGCGTTGGTACTCCTCCAGTAGACCGCTCACAACTTCAACGACTATTTTCGGTTGGAGTTGGACATGCTCAAAGTAAAACTTGTTCCTCGCATTCCAAATCAACCATGTCGTAGCTGCCCACTGCTCAAGTTTCCGTTGGCTAAGCTTGTCATGCAGCTGTCGGAATAAATGAAAGAAGTTGTTTGCTATGTTTCTGCATTTTCTAGATTCGGCTACTCATCAATGCCCATACATTTTGTGCAAATGGGCATTCCCATAGGATATGACTTATATTCTCGAATTGTTGGTGACAGAATTCAATCCTGGTATCCACTCGTACTCGGCGTCTATGGAGATTTTCCCTGGGCAATTTGAGCAAGCTCTCCATAAAAACATTCAAACTTTGGGTGGTACCTACACTTATAACTATAACACTTCCTCTTAATCTCCAATTCCAATTACAATCGTATAATCATCTCACGATTTTTCAAGTCACCTATAATTAATATTCCCTCTCCATTTCCCAACTCGAAGCTATATTCTAGAAAGTTTGGCACATATTACACTACTATAGATAGGTGAGTAGTGCATGAATACATTGGATAGTATAGTGGCCATGGATTTAGAAAAAAAAGTACATGAAGAAAAAACTTTGGTATTTGCTACTTGATCTGGTGGTATGGATGATAAAAATATAGGCTAGGTTTCATTGATAATATAAGAATGGCATGTGTTTGCTACAACTAATTGTTATTTTATGGGAACTACTGAAATAACTAGCAGTGTGATGAATCTAATGATGCTAGCACCAAAAAATTAAAATTGAAAATTTGTTGACTTTTTAATTTTCTCCAATATTTCACATGAAAATTTATATGGAAAATATATTGGCTTTTTTTAATTAAAAAAAAAAAAAGTTGAGGTGAAAGGATTTGAACCCTAGATGGTAATGATTGAGTTACAATGCAATATTTTATATCTTTTGATCACATGAAAGGAGTATTTAAAATAGTTTGTTTTTTATGAGTGATGGAATTCATAATAAATGTATGTGTGCATGGAACAACTATACTTTTATATGTGAATTATTAAAAAATAAAAAAGCATAATACATAGTGTGTGAAAAGGAACTTTGGTTTTTAATTTTAATGGATTTTTTAAAAGCAAATAGTGGTAAACCAAATTTTGTTATGAATGCAAAATCGGTTGGAGAAAGAGAAGGGTCAATCTGAAGGGAAGATGAGTTTAGAACCACTACTGGTGGTTGCCATGGTGGTGGACAAGCTCTAGGTTTTTATTGATTGGATTTGATCTAGGCTTAACGTGCAGAGAGAGAGAGAGAGTTTATTTTAGGCCATGGAGGTCATTTGAATGAGTGGCAGCAAAGGACATGACTTAGAATTAGAGGATTGATCTCAAGTTTATCTCTACCTATTCTTTTCCTTCTTCTTCTTTGATTTAGAGAGAAAAGTAGATCTACCAGGAGTAGAGTTAAACTTTGTCCATGTTGCCAAGGAAGATCCAAATGGCGGTGGCGGAGGTGAGAAAGGTTGAAGATCGAGATGGTGGTGTTCACAGTGGAGGGAGAAGTGGGTTAGGGTTCATAAGGGTAGAGAGAGAAAAGGTGAGGAGTAGAAGACTTTGTTTGGGTTTCATAACTTTATCCATGATAATTTAATAGAATAGGGGTGTTTTAGTCGGTTCACTAAAGTAATAAGTAACTTTTCCTATCCTCTTAATAGTTGTAGAATAGATTATGTGGGAAGAAAACATTTTAAATGCAGCAAGTGAAGTGGAGGTGAAACCCATAAAGGGTAAGGGCATGGGTAGGGCACCAAAGAAAGGTGAGGTTTGGGTCTAGTGTTCAATTGCACTGGACCCTTTGTGATTATAACAGGTGTCCACTTTTAAACACATATAACCATCTTAACGGGTCCAGTGCATTACATGCATTGGACCTAAGCCTCACCCACCAAAGAACCACTGGTGGATAAAAATAATATCTCTCCAACTATGACCCCTTTATTATAATGCTTTGCAGTTTTCAATTGTTTTGATCATGTGTATAAAATTTCTAATTGATTTACTCATAATCTTGTCCAATGAACAGTAAGCAAATTGTTAAAAAGAAATGTATTATGATATTCTTGTGGCTTATAAATTGCAAATTGTATGTATATATAGGGTTGAGTTCAAGTTACATCTAATAAACTATGAACAATGTTACACCACTCAATAACTTGTTATTTAATTCATATTTTGAAAATCTCATCATTGGATTACATGTTCAATATGTTTTTAACATGTATGCTAATTTCATACCAATCAAACATTATTTACCATTATATTCATAAACTCATTTTTTTATGTATTATTTTAAACTATGCAAATTTAAATTTAAATAATTGATTGATGGCATGACTATTAATCTTTGATCACCTTGAAATGCTGCAAGCATGAAGAATATACAAAGATAATGTAATCCATGAATCCATTTAAAAAATATTGAATGGTGTAACATTACTAAAATTACACCATTACACATTTTCTGAACCGTTGATTTCTATTAGATGTAATGCTTCAGACAACTATTAGTCATGTGATTAATTTCTTAGGGAAAAAGCATTTCCCTCCTTTATATTTGGGGTAGTTCACAATTTTCTCATTTATCTTTGAAATTAACCAATTTTCCCCTCTATGTTTGGGAAATGAGTAAATATCCCAAATTTGTTACTTCCTCAGTTAAATCTAATGAAAATTTTTAAAGAAATTATTAGTTGTATACCACAAGGAAGAGAAAAAGTTTAAAATTTTATTATTATTTTCTTAGATTGCATTTGTAATCATTGTAATTTCATTGGATTTGACTAAAAAAGTAACAAAGTGGAGGTATTTATTCATTTCTCGAATATAAAGGGGGAAATTATGAACTGCCCCATACATGGAAAAAATGCTTTTTCCCCTAATTTCTACCTTATCCCCAAATTCTATGTTTTCTCACTTATCATTTACTTAAACAAAATTATTTCCTCTTTCATTTCCCTCTCTCTCTCTCTCTCTCCAGCATCTTCCAAATCTACTCTTCATTTCAAAATTTTTTTTTTGGGTTACCACCATTGATGGCTTGCTGCTTAGATTTCAAATAAACCAAACTATGGTAGAAAAAAGAAGATAAAATACAAACTAAAAGGAAAATGATGGAGATACAAACTTTTTCACAAAATATTTTATAAATTGTTAATAGAGTGAGTGATTATTGGTAAATAAAAAGGTGATATTATTGTTGGGCCCATATAGGAACTAGTAAGAAGTTGATTATAACAATAGTTTGTAAAAATGTTGTAAAATCGTTTGTGCATGTAGTCAGGGCCAGCTAAAGCATAGAAGCAAGTGATGTAATTGCATGCCCCATTTGAATAATATATATATATATATATATATGTATGTATGTATATATATATAATATTTATCTATATATTTTAATTTAAAAAAATTTAAGTCCTTTTATTGGTCAATAAAATGCATTAAAAATGGCCCATTGTATCCTAAAATATTAAAGATTAAAAAGAGAGAAAAAAAAGGCCCCATAGTACACTGCATAACACCACACGCATAGCTGATAGTGCACAGTAGCACATTGCTCATAGCATACAACACACACAGCTACATGACCCACGACCCCACACGCTAAAACTAACTTCCCTAAGAGCATCACCATCAGCTATCTTATAAAAAATGTCATTTTGACATACCAAAGACCTACTTTATTATTTTAACACACCATTTTACAATTCACCATTTATCTTATCTTCTATTCTTGGATTCTAAACATTAAAATAATATATCCACACATTAAAATAATATTTTACTAAAATTGCCACCAAATCCACAGCACCACACCACTGCCCACAACCACAAATCTTAAACCCGTCAGCACCATTCCAAATCTCAAATCCACAGCACCATCCCAAATCTCACACCCACAACTTGATTGAGAGAGGTCGACGGCGAGTTGTAGAGAACAAGGCGGCAAGATCGGCGTGGCATGAGGGACTACGTATTGAGGTCGGCAGCGAGTTGTGGAGAACGAGGCGGCGAGATCGGTGGCAACAGCAGTGGAGGACAATGCAGCTTCAGATGACAATATGGTTCTGATATGGGTTTGGTCGAACCTATCGGCACCGCAACCCACCTCCAAAACCAACAAAAATCCAAACCCATTGGAACCACCGAATACCGAAATCACAACCAACTCCAACACCCAAACCCAAAACTTAACCAACAACTCGCCAAAAACCCCAACCCAACTGACCCATCTACTATCTCAACCAATCACGACCCAATCCATAGCTCTGCCACTCAATAAAGAGAGAAGAAAGAAGTTTATTTGGGTTTGATTTGAGGTGCAAAGAGAGAGAAAGACATTTGAGGTTGAGGTTGAGGGAGGAGCTGGGAATCTGACTTGAAGAGGAAAGAGGCAAAGAAAGAACACTGATTGGGAGAGAGAGACAGATTGTGAGAAGAGAGAAAAAATAATTTAAAAAGTGAAAGGAGAGAGAAAAGTCGAATAAAAAATCATTTTTTTGGTTTGACATATTTGAAACACCTGCTGTGAGGTGTTTTTTGGTATTTGGTGTGCCAAATGCCAAATATTTGGTATCTGGCACACCTGACGGTGATTCTCTAAGACATTAACCCACCCACTATAGCATGAATAGTCTTTTTTTACTTTATTATATTATCGTATTAATTAATAAAATTTTATTTAAGGTCTAATAAAATTAAGTGAATTAGTCAAATTATTAATTGAAAAAGTAATGTTAGAGGAATTTAAAAACAAAAACTTAATTATTAATTTTACATCTCAAAAAGTAAGAAAAATAGATTTTTATTAAAAAATAAAAAAATTCAATAAATATTATTTAATTAATATTTAAATATTAAAAAAAGACTTAAAATTTTCGCCTTAAACCCTAAAGTTGTTGAGCCAACCTTGGCTGTAGCATTACTCAAATTGAAAATAAGAGTTTGCAAACATTCAGAACCCAAGAACCCAATATTCAGACCGTACCGTTCATAAAAAAAAAAAAAAAAAAAAAAAAAAAAAAATTCAGACCATACTTCTTTAACAATACTCAATACATGAATTTTTTTTTGGAGTTGTGCTAGTGCCACATAAAGTGGCAGAACTTGTGGGGTCACCTCTCTACCACTCACAACTCGCTATGTGGGTAAGTTATGGCACAAGCATTATTCTTATTTTTAGAGATGATTGATGATGAAAAATGTTGAATAGTTGTTTTTTAAAAAATTGGACACAAAAAACAACTCTTCAAAAAATATTTTTTGCTTATTTATGACTGATAAAAAGTCACAGTTGAATTTAATAAGAATGAATGGTTGAAAAAATGTATAGCTCTTATCAAGTTACATTTATTGTAACTTGAACTCATTTCTTTTTGTATATATAATAAAAAAAAAATCTTCAAATTATTTCTCACATACATGATAACAACGGAAATTTTTTTTTTTCACCTTAAGATTGTAGTTATATGCTTTTTAAAGTTAGAGTGATTACATACAATTTAGAACGGCACACATACGATTAAAGTTAGGTCCCTTTCCAAAGAATATTTAATAGCTTAATCACTTTTTTTTTTTGAAAGAGTTTCAACTTATGGCGTTTGTTTCAACTTCTAAATTTTTTATATAATCATAAAAAAACTTTACCAATTGAGCAATCTTTAATCACTCTAAATATTTGTTAATTTGCATGCAAAAATTTAATTGTACTTAATTACCAACCGAGTTCTTTTCATTTATAATAATATACCAAAATAAGATTCATAATATATTAATTTGATCACAGTTTAATCCCAAGAAAATCACAGCCGTAGAAACCACGGCAACAAAGTGCTGGCAAAGGTTATTTTATTGGTTGCACTCAATTCATCTCTCACTGGTCACTACTCACGAGTAAGCATTCATATCAATGCACCTGTCTTTTTGTGTTCCCTATCTCAATCCTCAATAACCCTCTTACCCCACTTCTTTTTCTCAGAACTTTCGCACACCCATTTCACCAAAAGAGTACTTCACTTTGTTGCAATCTCTCTTCAGTTCACACAAAAAGTTTCCAGCTTTTCTTTGCACACAAGGATCTAGCTAGCTAGATAGGCATGGCAGACTGGGGGCCAGTGATAATAGCAGTGGTGTTGTTTGTGCTGTTGAGTCCAGGGCTTTTGTTTCAGATTCCAGCAGGGGGCAAGGTGGTTGAGTTTGGGAACATGCAGACAAGTGGTGCTGCTATTCTGGTTCATGCTATCATTTTCTTTGGCCTTATCACTATCTTTCTTATTGCCATTGGTGTTCACGTCTACACTGGCTAATTAAGCTAAGCACTTTTTTTTTATATTTCATGGATTGTTTATTTTGGATCTGTTGAAGGGGTTGCATAGATTAAACAGTTTGATGCTTCTTGCTTTGTAATTTATATATTTGAACTTGTTATTGATAGTGTTTACAAAATGTCATACCTTTCCTTTTTATGATTTGTTTCTTTGTGTATATGTAACTGTGTATCTAGTAATTTTTATGAGCGATAACCAAAAGAAATAATGAAGTGTATGATAACTGGGGAAAAAAAAGTTGTATGAGGTTAGATAAGAAAAATTGAGGTCAATGAAGTTGATTTATTAGTGATGCACATGCACCCATGTGATGATATTAGAGATTGTTGATTAAATTTAAGAGATAAGACCTGAATGAATTTTGGTATTATATGAGTATTTTCTAGGGGTAGAGTAATTGTATCTATAAATAATATAAAAATGTTGACTTGAAGTTGTTGCTTTTGAATGTGGTCAAATAGGGTGGGAAATTTCATTCTTATCTTCTTGTAGTTTTAAGAGATGGGAATCATAAGATATTTTTTTTAAAAAAAATTTATTTGTTCTTGAATTTTCCTTTTCTTGCTAGAAGACCAATGAGACAAAAAGTTATAGCTTTTTTGAAAATTATTTGTTCTTGAATTATCCTTTTCTTCCTAGAAGACCAATGAGACAGAAAGCTTATAGCTTGGTTTGTAATTGTACTTTACTTTTGATGTGTAATTCTTTTTGGATGGGAATAATTTACTGCAACAAAAAGGGATTAGGGACTGTATCATCTTCCTTCTCAGCACATACACAACTGAAATGGGAAAAAAAGAGATGGATTCTCCCCAATCTATTAGAAGAGGATACCAATATAATATATATTTACACACGTATATACTTTCTTCCAAACCAGTTGGGAGGAAATTCCTTCAACCCAGTATCTTGCAACTCATATGAGTATTTAGATTTTTTCTTATCACACAACCTATTTAATTTTTTAAATGAGCTAAAGAATCATCAGATTATTATTATTATTATTATTTTTTGAGAAGGAGATAATGTGGACCTTGTATGGCTTATATTCATATCAAAGCCTTATACAAAGGCCGCGCCAAAGAACCCTTGTAATTCCACAGGTCATCTAAGATTTATATTCCTCTTTCTCTATCAAATTATCAAAAGAAATGGTTTTTTTTTTGGGTGTGATGGAGACATCTAAGATTTATGTTGCTCTTTCGCTATCAAATTATCAAAAGAAAGGCTAAATGAGGGTGGAAGAGGGTAGGAAAAAAAGGGAAAAGAAAAATAGATGTTGGCAAGGTACTATAGCTCTCACACAATTAGGCTAGCATGAGCTAAGCCTTATGTAACTTCTTCGACCCATTCCTTTTAGAAAATCATTATAGGATTTTAATAAATTCAGCCTCCCATCCCCTTTTTTCTTTTCTTAAATAATGAAAAATTTTCTTAAATTTATTTATTTATTTTTTAGAATAAAGAGCTGATGACCGAAAAATTGTAGCACCAAAAGGATTCCAAAGAAACAAAGGACAGAAAAAAAGAATTCGTAATTGCTCAACTGGGATTGAAACTTGATTTTCTACAAAGGCTTATGATATCTTCCAGTGAAATAAGACTCGTGAATGATTGGATTATGTATTGGGTTATAAGCCATAAGGCCCGTAACCCCATATAATGGAACCTCAAATATTTACCCTATGTGTGCGTTTGGGCGTGCAATCCAGTATTTGTGTTTTTTATTGGGTCGTGAATAGTGCCAAAAACGCACATACTAATACATTTTTGGGTCTTACGGTACTATTCATACATTTAAAAATTATTTTACTACAGTGTTTTCAGCAATAAATTTTCAGTTTTCAGCAAATAAGTGGTATCCAATTAGTTGAACCTGAGTTTGGAATTGGGCTAGGCTAATTTTGCATCATTGATTATAAATTTATAATACGTGGTCCTTGAATAATACAAGGCTTTTATCGTTGAAAATATACAGTACCACCCATTACATAGAACAAGTATATAAAAGAGGAAGTGACAGACTGACCCATACTTTCGGCCTGAACCTGCCTTGGTCACATTAGACATGAGGGTTGAGAAAAATGGTCCAGATCAATTTTTTGATTCAGATTTAAATTTTACAAATATAAAGATAGAGAAATTGTCAAATTATTTTAAATTTTTGGTGAATGAATAAGAGTTCAGTTGACAAAGCTAATTATTGTTGCACGTGGTAACTTGCACACAATCGTACACACAATAGTTGAAAATACGATTTCAGTTATAATTGTGAAATGAATTTTAATTAATACGATTTTAGCAGTATGTCTCATACATGCAGTGTGTAATTATCACCACTCTTGTAACAACCTAAGGAAAACATTATCCACATTTGCACTTATATATATTCCAAAAGAACTAGTCAAGTTGTAATTAGAGATCCAAAAAGATACACTCTCTCCTAAAAATCCAATGTAGGACTCAGCATGCACCTACACAATATACATTTAAAAGGTAGATAGTGGGAGATGGCAATGTAAAGTTCAAACCATAAACATTAAACATCATCATAAAGGATGCTATTACCACTAGGTTATCACTTAAATCCCATTAAGGATTCAGGAAAGATATGTTCAGTTAACAACAATTTATAAGAAAATGACTTGTTTATTGTGTTTCGTCACCACTTTAAAAATGATTTTGAAAATATTGTAATCAGTTTTCTTAAATGAAAAATCATTAGTACGAACAAAATGACATGCAACTGATTTACCACTTGTATCTATGATTATGGATGTGTCCAAGTTTAGTCACCTTATAATAGGAAGAGGCTGATTCTTGATGAAAACTTATGGAGGCCCCAAACTACTAAGTAACAGATTAATTAATTGATCAAAATCTAAAAACAATAATAGTGAAAGCAGTAAAAGTCATATAAACTTGGTATTGAAGTGGAAAACCAATGAAAGAACCTATTCAAAGGAAAAACCACTATAGAAGAAACAGTTACAATAACCGACTTACAAAACTCTTGAAACTAGACTCTCTCTATGTGACTTCAGCAAACGTTCCGCTTGCCATCTACAATAGTGGTCCAAAAACATTGGAATATCTATGCACAAACATTCTCTTCAAAGAAACCTCATTTGCAATAATATGGACTACAAAGATCAACAATGATCTGCTTTTGAAGAACTAACTTAATTGATTTCAAATAATCATCAACAGTATAGGCTCAATTCAAGAAACTCTCATAGAGAAATTTTAGGTTAAAATCTTGTAGGAAGAAACACTCAAAAGAGAGGAATTAAAACTCTTTGGCTCAAGAGAGTTTGACTTTTAGATTTGCTATTGTATGGTCGCCTCTCTTAGTGTAGCAAGGGTTGGTATGTATAGACAAAACTAGGTTAAACATGTAGTATAAAAAGTCCGTTAACTAACCATGAGATTTTCGTTCGACTAAGTGTCAAGCAAAGGTTGAACAAACATTCTGTTTAAATTTCGGTCGAGCAAGGCTTCCATGAACTTTCTATCTAACATTTACTTGAGCGAGAATAATTTCACTTGTATAAGTGGTCTAAAACTTAAAATATTCAATTTTCTTCTTAACATGACTTTAAACTTGAAATTTGTGCGAGTCTTTTAAAACGCACAAATGCAACTAATGCTTCAAGTCAATGTCACTTGTCATCACACCAGAGTCACACTCTATATATATTATATACACTCACACAAACTCAATGGAATATACAAATGCAGCAACTAATGCTCCATGTCAACATCTAGGGATTCGAGCAAGGGTTCCATGAACATTCTATTTAAATTTTGGTCGAGCATGGCTTCCACGAACTTTCTATCTAATGCTTACTTGAGCAAGAATAATTTCACTTGTACGAGTGGTTTGAAACTTAAAATATTCAATATCTTCTTAACATGATTTTAAACTTGAAATTTGATCGAATCTTTTAGAACGCACAAATGTAGCTAATGTTTCAAGTCAATGTCACTTATTGTTACACCAGTGTCACACTCTATATATATTATGGATTTTGTTAATGTGTGCCCTAAGGGCACACAATAACTAACCATTTTTGGAAAAAAAAAATTTCGAGAATTGAAAAAGTATTGACAATTTTTTCAATTTCTAAGAAAATTTTTCCAAAAGTGAAAGGCTTGCACATATTAACTGGACCCATATATTATATACACACACAAACTCAATGTAATATACAAAATGCAGCAGCTAATGCTCTATGTCAACATCATGGGGTTGAGAATCAGAGGAGTGTTCAAAGTTCAAACACTTTGACGTCCTAGGTTTAACACTATCCTTGTGTGTTTTCAAAAAAAAAAAAAAAACACTATCCTTGTGTAATGGCCATGGCCACAAGGAGGTGCTTCATTTTATCAACTTGGCTTATAGTCCCAACCTCAAGGACAGGCTAACCTTAACTCCAACGATATGTCGACGCCTGTCAGCCCATTTTCCATATAAAGTTCGACAACACTCATCATGTCCCCATATTTTCTACCGATTCGAATGATATTTGACACCTTTCACCCCCCATTTTCTCATAAAGCTAAACCAGACTTTGTAACATTCATTTTCTTTATTCAAAACCACATGATGGGATTTTGACACTTTTGTTTTTTGCAAACAAAATGTACGTCCAAATCCGCTTACGAATATACTAGGCAATCAAATCATCAATATGCGTGTTGATCTCTAGTTGGACCTCAGAGGTTCCGTTTTACATTACTTTTTTACGTGTCGATCTCTGGTAGGATCTCAGAGTCCCCTTTTATGGTACTATTTTACGTGTCGACTCCTTGCGGATGTTTTTTGAATTTCCAAAATCATGGTACTCATTAAACCTTAAATATTTAGATTTATGGATTTTGTTTTTAATGCTATTTATTGTTGTACATGCTGAGCTATATATATACTGCCATATACATTTTAGCTGAAATCATTATTTTAAAAACATAATTTCAGTTATAATTGTGAAATTATGTTTTGAAAACACTGTTTCACAATTTTAAATGAAATCGGTGTTTTGAAAACAAAATTTTAGCTGTCTCGTACACATTGTGTATTCATTTGGATACTGATGATAACCAAGGTGTGTATGTTTTGGTTTTTTTTTTTTTTTTTTTGAGAAGTGTATTTCTGTCTTTTTCAGTGGATCCCATGCACTGTTCATAGAATTCATAAACCTCTTTTTTAACCAAAAGTTTCATTAAAAATGGTTCCCTCAACCTATTCACACATTTAAAAATTATTTTGCTATAGTATTTTCAGTTTTCAACAAAATAAGTAGTATCCAAGCATATCATATATCTAACTATCATGAATTTTCTTTCAAATTGTTAAACATAATTACCTATTTGAAATTTGTTTTCCCACATTGTAGAGATATAGAGAATATTTAATGAGAGACTTTCTATTAAACAAAGGGGAAGGTTTCCACTAGCAAAGGATGCGTCCAAGAATGAGTTTGGATTGCATGTTTCAGCTGGTGTTCTGTGTTTGGCATTTGAAAGGTGGGTCTCACGGCAACTGTGCACTTTTCAGCCAACTTCAAGATAAACATAGATTATATATTTTGCTGGATTCCACACGGCACTATTTATATTTAAAAATTATTTTGCTATAATATTTTCAGCAATAAGTTTTCAGTTTTCAGCAAATAAGTGGTATTCAGACAGACTCCAAGTGTCCAAAATGAAGGGTATTGACTAAGAGGCATGGCTATTGGAGTGGCAAACTTGTGTTTTTTGAGAAAGGGCACGCCTGAAATATAATGATTAAGCTTTTATAGTTATATTAGCATAATATATGTTGGGTTATGTGGAACTTAGTTGTATTTGATTCAGATTATGAACTTACCCGATATAAAAGTGGTATGAGTTTTAATGGAAAATTTTCTGAGGTTTAGTCCATGGAGTGGAGGCCCAAGCCGAAGCACTCTCCTAGAAAAAGTTTTGGCCCATTTTTAGCCCATTGTGAATTGTGTGTAGTATAGAAATACCATGGGTTCAGATTAGGGCTTGGGGTGTTGTTTTGAGAGAGAAGACCTGTACTGCTACATCTTATATTTTTTTTTGTGAATAATGAAATCACATCAACTTCGTGGACGTAGGCAAATTGCCGAACCATATAAATATTGTATTGTGTGATTGTTTTCTTTGGTACATATTTTTTCTCTTTTTTGGCATCTCACAGATCTAGAAATTTCGTGAATATTCCCAACAATATATACTCTTATTTGCATCATATATCCCTCACATCCTCATAAAAAATGTAAAATTATTGTTGAGCCAAGAAATTTTGTGAAAAAATAAAGAGAATAGGAGAGAAAATCAATACACGAAATTTTACGTGATTCAACAATCTACCTAAATTGACAATAAAAACAACTAATTTTTCATTATTATAAAAGAATAGGTTCAACATCATATCCCCCTTACTAAACTGCGCCCTGACCTATTATTCATTCAAAGCATAACATGCTTAAACTAAGCCCACAGAACCTCTAAATTAGATTTAAGTATTCAATATCACATTTTAGATATTGTCTTTTCAGGGACATCTAAGTGGTGGGTTCAATGGATTTGAAAGATGTATCATAAACTTAGAAGTTCAAGTTCTATTTACCATACTATCAATTAATGGAGTGTCCGTAATTTCTCATGTGTAAGGATAACATGCTTAAAATAATCCATAGAATCTCTAAATTAGATTTAAGTATTCAATATTATATTTTAGATAGTCTCTTCAAGACATCCGAGTGGTAAGTTTAATAGATTTGACAGACGTGTCATAAACTTAAAAATTCAAGTTCTATCTACCAAACTATTGATTAATGAAGTTTCCGTAATGTCTCATGTGTAAGGAGTGAAATAGTCTGATATAAAATTAAGATATCATTTCCTTCTTAAATTAAAAAAAAAAAAGAAAAAAAAAAAGAAAGAAAAAAGAAAAAAAAGATACCATTTCGATTACAAACCATAGAGATGGAGATGAGGGTTGAAAACGTACTGTAGGCTCATGTAGTACAAAGAAATCAACAAGGTCTTCGGTATAATAATGAAAGAAAAGGATCATATGAGCAGGAGATTGGGTAGTGCTGTCGTGTCGCACCTACGTCTTCTGCGCCGGACCGTCTCCTTCATTTTCCTTAATTTTTGTATCCTAGTTTTGACTTTTCGTATAGAAATTTTAGCATATTTTGCTTGCATGGGCATGTAAGAAGTTTCAAGACAAACCACTATATATATGTAAGTGTATATTATAATATTCTTTACTCAGAAAGCGTATGTTTATGTTTGTTTTAGCTTCGCATAGCATATTACAAAGGGTTTTGCTTAGTTTTTTTTGGGCCGGGTTGAAGAAATGGGAAGAGGAAAGGTAGAGCTGAAGAGAATAGAGAACCCAACAAGCAGACAGGTGACCTTCTCAAAGAGAAGAAATGGGCTTTTGAAGAAGGCTTTTGAGTTGTCTATTCTATGTGATGCTGAAGTTGCACTAGTCATCTTCTCTCCCTCTGGAAAGGGTTACCAATTTGCTAGCCATGAGTTACTTCTCTCCCTTTCCCTCTCTCTATCTCTTTGTTTTTAATATTTCTTTGAGTTACTTTTTGAATATATATGTGTATATATGCAACGTGCATGTACAACAAATATGTTTATATTTTGTTTGTGATAATGTTAATGGATGCAGCATGAACAGAACTATAGCAAGGTATCGCAGTGAAGTAGGATTGCCTCAATCAATTGACCAATACTCTAGACCAATGGAGGTATCCTATATTAATTGCTTTTCTCAAACTAGCTACTTGAACTATTTTTTTAGATGAGTGAGCAGATTTTATTTCATCTCAAACAATGAATAGCAGGACACATTTACAGAGGGGTAGCAAAAAGCTCAACCTCTACAATCATGGCAATTTACCAGCATCAAAACTAATTCAAGGAGACTTTAGGACAGAATATGAAAAGCCCCACAAGTGACACAAATAATGCCCCACAAATTTTCATTTGAAATTGATTAATTTCATAGTGTAGATTAAATTTTGTAAATCAAAAAGTGTATTTAATGTCAAGTTATTTAAAATTTTAAATGATGTTATACTTAATATATTAATTGTCAGATTTAGGAAATAAAATCTTAATCAAGAAACAATCTTCATTTTTTTTTTTTTATATAAGATAAAATTTTTATTCTTGCCTAATCTAAGTGTACATATGTGTGGAGTTTTCTCTTTGAAACTTGAATCCAGACCCTTACCCACCACTCCATTACGCCAAGAATACGCGGTGGTTGAAATGGTCTCCATCTAACTTGAAATGGAGAGTTCCGTTTCTAATAGAGTTGCAAATTGCAAACCCTCATCTTGCTTTCATTCGTTTTTTACTTCCATCTGTCTGCAGCCTTAAATACTCATTACTTAGTTGCAATCCTGCCCTCTATGTATCATGGCATTTCTGTGCTGCCAGATGTGGTATCCAGCAGCCCATAAAACAAGTTTGGAAACCACAACTTTTTATGTCTTTTTCCTTTAAGCTCAGATTTACCCCAACCTATTAGATCATCCCAACTGAACTTGGGGTGCTTAATACTATAATAGTTCATTACCTGCTACCAGATTCTCTTACAGGAGGATTAACATCCAAAAAACAAATGCTCCCTATTTTCAAGTCGATTCCTGCAAATTATACATTGACCCTCAACCTGTATTCCCCACTGCATTAGCCTCTGTTCAGTAAACAACCTATTTATGCTTAGGAATACAGTTTATAAACCAAACCAAACCAATTTCCACCATTGGTTTTTCTTTCCAATCTATATATATATATATATATATATATAGTTATAGGTTTTTGAGGATGTATACTTACCTGATTTGGATGACAGCCAAGAAGGCCTGAAAATTGCTAACTTCCTTTGAATAGATACAAGTTCTTCATATCTAGTAGGTTTCCACAGCCAATCTTTGCCCTTTAGAACACTTGAGATTTTGGCATTTAGATCATTAGCAGCATCATATACCACCACTCTGTGACCAAATCTAAGATACAAATATACCGTTAGCTAGGTTATCTCCAGCTGTCCGTAGACAAACATTACTTCCAAGACCAATATTAAATGTAAACTCCAAAGGGAAAGGGCTTCTGTTCATCTTGAAGTTAATTCAACACAGTGACTGAAATTATTGCTATTTCATATGATGACTACTTTCCTTTCTGTCCTTTGAAACAACTTGGTCTCCTATTTTTTAGATTTAGAAATGGACCCAATCCCAGACCTTGTGGCTCTTAACATTGGTATAATAAACCTCGGGCCTTCAAACTTCTTGATATGTCCTAAATATTCCTTATATTGTAAAGATGGTCCTTCCAAAATTTTTTATTATATTTAAAATTCACCCTATAATCTTAAATTACAAATAATTATTTCTCTAATTAAACCCACATAGTCTTAACTCCTCCTGTTAAAACATAAAAATAAGATGATATATGTAGAGAAAGATAGTAGAAGTATTAGGAGAATTAACATGATTCAACCTAATGATCTATATCCTCGGCAAAAAGTCCTTGTGGCTACATCTTTACTAATTTAAGTTGTGTTTTACAATGAACCTCTATATATGTAAGAATACATTATTTAAGTTTAGTAGGGTAATCCTAAAATCACAAAAACTCATGATATTCTACAAAACCATGATCTACGGATTTATAACACCATCATAATATATATATATATATATATATATATCATATTCTACCACTTCCAACTTCTACCATTCTAGCTTTGGTTTTCACTTTTTCATAAGGCGACAAAGGAATAAAAATCTTCTATTTCACATTGAGTATTGCACTATATGTTTTACCAATTGTATAAGATAAAAAAGGGAGGCATGTGGATAAACGTGATTGATTGAATATAAAGTGAAACACTTAGAGTGGAGTAAAGAATTTTTATTAAGCTAAAAAAATGGTTTGGTATACTAGGTGTTAGAGTGGAATAAAGAATTTTTATTAAGCTAAAAAAATGGTTTGGTATGCTAGGTGATAGAGTGGAACAAATAACTTTTATTAAGCTAAAAAAAATTGTTGGTATATGAGGTGTATGCTGTTTATTGAATTATTTAAGGATTGGATGGGAGGTTTACAAAGATACCAAAGAGTGAGTGCTTTTGATATATTGGATCCATAATTAATAAGTATGGAGAGATTGAAGAGAATTTAAATAATAGAATTAAAAGAATGAAGTGGAGATGTGCATCAAAAGTATTGTGTAACCATAAGTAATTATATAGATGTTCTCCAATTCAACCCTGTATTTTAGTTATAATATAAATAAGAAAAAAATGATGTAAAAAAGAAAGACGAAGAAAGATAAGAATTATTGTGGTTTGGTCTAACGACCTATGTCTATAGTAGAAAGTCCTTTATGATTATATATTTATTATTTTGAATTGTATATCACAATGAACTCAATAAAAGATAGACACACACATTAGGTTTAGTAAAGTAACCCTAAATCACAATAACTCATGGTATTCTAGAAAGACATGGTTACATATTATAAAATATTCTAACACTTCCAACTTTAGTCCTTCTAGCTTTGGTTGTCACACTGCACCCACCCCCAAAAGGTTGGTTATGAAGAGAATGCAAAGATTGAAGAAGATATGAATTGTAGGATAAGAGTAAGCTTAATTTAGTGGAGAAGTGCATCATCAAGAGTATTGTGCTATTATAGAATATGTATCAAGTTAAAGGATAATTATTTAAGATAGCTATAAAACTAGATGTGCTCTATGGTATTGAGTGTTGAGCTATAATATATATATATATATATATATATATATGTGTGTGTATATATGTTCATTAAATGGGTTTAACTGAAATGAGAATGTTAAAATAGATTGCTGGAAATATAAGGAATGAAAAAAATTTGAAATGGAGGAAGTTGCTTAAAGGTAAGGGTGATTCTTATTGATGAAAAAAGAGAGAGAGAATCATTTGAGATGGTTTGATCATGTGTAGAGAAGAGTGATTAATGCATTTGTAAGGAAGAGCGAATTGATTTAAGTCAAAGGAACAAAAAAAGATTATACACAAAGACGTAAAATTAAAATAACATTAGTGGTAGTTAAAAAAATATGTCAATTAAGAGGGTGAATACAAATCTTCTTGTATAGTTGCACGCATGTTGCTGTGTTCATGCTTCATTAAGTTAGTATACAAAGTACTTTTTTTTTTTTTTAGGGGGAAGTACTTTTGCATTAGAACTTACTTCTTTGCGTCTTATTATGCATCATAAAGATAGTAACTTTAATCTATTTGTGGTTCCCAATTATAAGTCTAATTGGTTTAGGAAGTGATGCACTAATATCACATAATATTGTAAGATCATTTGGTCACTTAATTAGCAATCGGACTTTGAACCTTTCTGTGTAATAAAAATCATGTTGCACAAATAACTGCTTCTTGAATAAACCCTCAAAGGCTAAAGCTTGAATGTTGTTGATCTTTCAGGGAGTTCTACCATTTGATTAGTGATTGATATTAAATTCTTAGTTGCTTTTACTTTTTGTTATTAATAGTTTTGGAGGGCTGAAATTGAAGAGTTAAAGCGATCAGTGGACATATTGGAGGCAAGACTTAGGTATGTTCAATGGCTATAATTATATCATACGCCGGATTAAGACTTGTCTACAATTATATCACTGCAATTTTCATCTATTTTCAATCTTTTGGTTTTGTAGACACTCAGCTGGAGAAGATCTGTCATCATTGGGCATGAAAGAGTTAAAACAGCTAGAGCGACAGACAAGGACTGCAGTTGAACGTGTTCACTCTAAAAAGGTAATGATTGATATTGTCGTCATAGAAACCCATAACATTTGAAAGAAAAACACTAAAAGTATTATCAATTTTACTAAATTTTTTTATAAACTAATGTCATAATATATGTAATCAGTATCACATTAATAACGTAATAAATAATGTAACAAATAAGACTCTAAATAACTCCTTAAGTTTTTGTGTTTAAAATTTGATACATCAATTTATAAGACTTATAATAAAATTGATGGTAGTGGTAACATCACTCATACTCAAAATCAAACAAATAATACCAATGAGAATGCATAAGACTTTTGATAACACTATAAATATAGCAACTTATAATTCATTCTCGTTCTGATTTTATGCATGGAATTAACATATAATTTAACCTTCTTGTGACTAATTTTTTGTTCTGATTTTTCAACAGAGGCGCATTATTTCGGAGAACATCAACTTGATGAAAAGGAAGGTGAGATAATATAACTAATAACCTAAAATGGAACCAGTTTGCTAGCTAGCTAGTCTAGGGCTTGGGACTTCGTTGGACTCAAATGCTGCCAATAAATAAATAAAGACCCTGTTATTTTATCAAGCTATGCCAGGCTTGAAGTTCCATAGACCTAATCAATTATATGACAAAACCAAATGACCTATCACATTTTTCTGATTACATAACCTACATAAATTGATAGTTTTTTTGGTAATTTCAGTTTGTATTGCATTTAATTTATTGTCTTAATAACTTATTACGTAAGCTCGTAACAATTGGTATCAAAGCTAGTATAAAATAACGATTGAGATGCTTAGAGAAGGAGGAATTGGGCTATTTTTGCCTGTGAGGTGAAAATAGTCAAGGAGATATGAGAGATGTTCTTTTTTCAAACTTGAATGCACATCTTAAACAACTCATCAACAGCCACGTTTTTGTGTAAAGAGAGAGCATCAATAGCCAAAAGGCCCAAATCCACAATAATATATGCTGGAGGTCAAGCAAATATTAATGGAAGAATGGTTGAGACAACTCAGCTATCTCTTACCTTCCAAGAAGACCCTACAAAACATTATAAAATCAAATCAACTAGTCTAACTTAGAGGTCTAGGTTTCCCTTGAAGCAAATCTTATTATTCTTATGTCTCTTAACCAAAATAGAAAAATACAAGAAGAGAATAGTTGAGAAAATTAGTATATATACCCCTAGCAAATCAATCTATTATCTTCAAAGTCAAATTTATGTCTATTACACATAAAAGATTCATTTTGTTTTGTTTGTGTGGATCTTGTTTACACGCAGCAAAGAGCCCTGCAAGAGGAAAACTCTCATCTACAGAGACGAGTGAGATTTCAAAGACTTATGATGTTATATATGTACCTGCAGAGTTTTTTATTACCTAGAAATCAAGATTGATTTACAATTTGGATATTAGAGCTGACATGTATTTTCATGTTTGCTTTGTGTTGAAGTTGCACGAGCTGCATGATGCTAACGTAAGCTCTAAAATTTCGGGACAAACTGCGAGCAGTTGCAACATCTCAAACCTAAGGTAGTGACTTTGATTTATGGGTAAATTCTATTACACACAGTTTGTGTTTCAATAACTGAAAACATAAGTTTAACTCACTTCTTTATTTTATGAAAATAAACAACACATTGTGTGTAACAAACATTGCCCTTGATTTATTTTGCCAAATAGAAAGAAAAATGCCTCCAAATGATCATGTGTATTGTGTAATTAGTATGATTATGTATATTAGCAATTTAGCAAAGTCTCCTAGTTTGTTTTTGGATTTTTCTAACTTCAAATTGGTGCACCCTTTCATTTGAAATAAATTCATTTTATTGTCAGATTAAATATTATAAATTTAATGATCTATTTAATTTCACATAATTTATTGTTAAATCTAAGTAATAAAAACTTATTGTGAAATGGATTCATTCCATTTCGTGTAAAATATGGAAAGCCTCGTTTATATTTTAGGAAATCCCAAAATTATGACCAAGAATGTCCTGAATTTCATTGGCTATTTTTTAAAAGATTAGGTTGCCTTTAATACATTGGGATTTTGGATTGCAGGGTTCTTCAAGATGGAGTTGTCCGTTAAAGAAGGGTCCAAATGAGTTCCACTAGTTAAAAAAATGATAATCAATTATATCAATAAGTGTTGTAATCATATAATTAAGAGAAGTGTTACTACATCTACAATATTTTCATAATATTTTTATAACAAATTTGTATGTGACAAGTTGTTATTGGTTTTAATTTGAATCTACCACTTAAATTACTTTTTTGTTCACCTGTAATAGCCAGTAACAACATACCACTTAAAATTTATTGTGATATGTTGTGAAAATGTTGTAGACACAACATTCCTCTATAATTATTTCTCAAAAAAAAAAAAAATCCTCTATAATTAATATTCAGCACCACAAATTGCTAATGTGAAGTACTTTGCCACCCTTTTGTGTTTTTTGTTTTAATAAATAATGGAGTATGATAATTTTCACAAAATATTTCATAACTATTGAAATGGCAAGTTGTGAATGATAAATGATAAAGTGAAGTTAGTAAAAAATCAATTAAAAACTGTCAACTCAATGTAGTGAAAAATATTGTGCTTTTCTTGTTATTGTTTTCCCCTCTTTTATGCTTTCTAATTTTGTATAAAACTTTGGCTTTATGAAGTGAACTATAAAGTTTTTCTACCTGCAGTGGATGACTTTTGTCCATATGACAAGCACAAGCAAATGTACTTACCCAAACTGCTGGACTTATCTAAAAATATTCTTATCTAAAAGAAGACACATACGTTTAAAATGTATTGGTATATCTAAATCATACTAGTCATAAAATTTTTGGAGAGTGTAATCACAAAGCCTTAAGCATACATTTCATATTTTAGATTAACCTTTTTTAAGATTGATAAACACAAAGCCTCAAGCATGTGTTCTCATGTTTCTTGGTCATTGAAGTTGTTAATTTGTGAAGTTGCTTGTGATTTGGGAGAATTGATAATTTAATATAGTATTAGAGCAGCTGATCTTGAGTTTGACTACCATCTTTACTCTACCTTCGATTTAAAATATGAAAAGTCTCATGTGTTGAACCCTACTTATTAAATGAAAGTTTAGGCCCACATGTGAAGGGGAGTGTTAAAATTATGGTTAAGTGATTAAATTCACAATTTTCTAATAGTTTAAGTTTTTGAGAGAATTGATACTTTAACAGTGACATAATCCACGACCAACCCTCCACCATATTTCTCAAAAAAAAAAGAAAATTTTGGTTGTTATTGTTATGGCTGCGTTTAAGGTTTGGATTTCCACTGTGGATGCAATTGGAATGATTTCACTGCCATATATAATGTTGATATGATGACACCTGCTTCAAATTTAAGAATGTTGTATTAATCTTTAATTAATTACTCTTACTTTATACATGTTGGTCCCAAATAAGAATGGTATCCCTTAAGGGTGGAGATCACACACTGAAAAAGTTTGTGTTGTGAAGGTTATGAGGACCGTCCTATATTTATAGAAGTACTGCTTGCACCCTTTCAATGAAGACAGTGACAACACTAGAAAGAGTTGTGTCTCTATATATTATTAAGGGTTACATCCAAGCTTTTACCAAACAATGTATTTATATGTGAAACAAAAGTGCAATAAAAGAAATAAAGAATTACATGAGGATGCTTGGAGTTATGGTGTGGTCACACCCTCTCACTCTCACACACACACACACACACACACACACACACACACACACACATATATATATATATATATATATAGTGATGGAGTTATATATTGGCCATATCCAAATTTTATTAAGAGTCGTGTCTATTACGCACATGCTCTTACACTTATACTATTTCAAGTCACGAATTCAGTTTTTTTTTTTTTTTAATAATTTTTTATTGTGTGTAACAATTTTTTTCCCTTTTTATTTTAAATACTAGGTACACGTGGCTTGGATTCAGAAAGTAGCCCAACTACAAAATCTATCCAAAAGCAAAGTGGTTTGCACTTTGTAGTGCTTGTTGGTAGTGACGAGTACTGGCCCAGTGAATCAGTAATTGTGGGTGCTGTGCTTAGAATAATTAAAATGGTGTTATTTGTGGTGTTTGTTTAGCATCTTCATAATTATATCACAGAGACAAAATATTATTTTTAGACACAAATAAATTTTTTAAATACTTTTTTAGACAAATAATTAATCTTAAAAAATAGCAACAATCTTAGCAACATAATTTATATCGAACTCTCTCTATCTCTTTATCAAGGTTTTCAGACCGGACCGTTCATTGAACCGTAAAAAGGAGAGGTTCAAGATTTTTGAGGTCGAACCGAAGTCGAACCGGGATTAAACCGTGATGACGCCATAATTAATTTAATAATTAATTAAAGCCTAAATATAGATATTAAATTTATAAAACTAGCAAAATTGACTAATATATCTATATATGTGAGGGAAATTTATTGATTTTCAAGCATATATTTAATAATTAAATAAAAAAGTTAATAAAATAAAATAATAACCATGAAAACATTAAAATTTATGATTAATTTTTGAAGTAAAATTGAATATCTTTGAAGGATTTTAATTATAATTTTTTTTATTCCTTGTAAGAGGTGGATAATTTAATTAAGTAGAATAAAATTGTATTAAGTTGTTTCTATTAAAAAAAAAAATGCTAAGGGGTTGGACCGCACGGTTCTTGCCACCGGTTTGTGCGGTCCAACCCCGGTTTTAGGGGTTCACGGAATTGTCACATATGCCTGGTTCTTTATGCTTAAAAAATCGATTTTCAACCCAGTTCCTGATTTTCACGGTCCAACCTCCCAGTCCAATCCGGTTCTAAGAACTATGCTCTTTATTTGTCCATTTGAATGTTGTCAAAATTATGCTTCGCAACAAATTGAAAGATCGTATTTTAACACATTAATTTTATACATTGAAAGAGAAATTGTTGAAGCATTTAATATGGACTCAAGTATAGATGATTTTTAAGATTTAAAAAAAATATGAAGTTCTCTTTTCATAAATCAAAGCTAAATTGAATTAAACTGATTTTTTTTTCCTTACTTCGGCTCTCTCTAACTAGACAAGATAAGCAAATTCATTATTATATTGAAAACAACAATCAATGCTAAATTGAGTTAAACTGAATTTTTTTTGTATACTTCGGCTCTCGCAAACGAGACAAGATGAGCAAATTCATCATTATTGTAATGAAAACAGTTCTCTCTGCTATACCAAAAGAGAACTAGCTACTAGCTAGTATGTTACATACAAAAGATAATCTTACAATTATTGGTTCAATATTCAGCTAGCTAATTAACTTGTAGCCTGAAACGCTCTTGAACGCCTAAGATGTAACTCGTAGCTTTAGCATCAATGCTTTCATCACAGCTCTGCATCCCAACATGGTAATATGAACTATTACCAATATTAGCCTGCATATACGTTTCGTGTGAAGCAGAGGGGTTGTGTTTCAAGTTGCCTGCATATTGAAAAGATGATGATGATAATGGCCTTGGTGCTTGATACGAAGATGCCATTGGCTTACCTTTGGTGATCCATTTCTGCTGTAGACTTGAGTACTCCATTATAGCTCTCTTCTATGTAAGGTTTTGTGGATTGCAATAATATATGTGAATTCTCTCTCTATATATAGTGATGGCCTACTACTTATTGTCCAAAAGTATTAAGATAAGCACAAATCTTGTAGTGGTCCTTATAAAAATATCTTATAAGATATGCTTCAGATAGATAACTGAGAAATCCAATCCGACTCACATCTTTAGGATAAATGCAAATGGGTTCCGTGTGGGATCACCAAATGAAATGCCCCATGAGATCACCCAATGAAATTGGAAGGTATATGGGATTAAATGTTGATTACACTACTCCATGTTCATATCCTTTTGCTGGGAGATCTGCAATAATGCAACAAATATGCGATGCTTCCATATAAAGGTTTAATACTTACCTGTGTATAATGCTTATCAAGCCAATTAAAAGAAGAGCCTATGATTACATTCCTTGGTTATAAAAATAATTGTGTTTGTTCGAGATCTAGTTAACTAATCAACCAGTAAAGTATTTTGTACTCAAATAAGGGCTACACAAGATAAACTCATTTGTGTCTTAGTTTAATGGTAACAAGCAATCATCACGAAGTCCATATTATAAGTTTCAAATCCTATTATATTTATGAAAAAAATTTGATTGTGTTTGTTGTTGTGCTAAATCAAATTATAAGTGGACTATATTTCATTTTAAATAATTAATTAATTCAAGATCATCTATATCCAAAATATCTAAATGAGTGTAGTGTCTTTTTCAGTTATCCTACTGGCAAGAATTGGAATATGCAGAATAAAAGGCAAAATCCTTTTAGGTAAATTGGATAGGAAAATATTAATTAAGGGTGAAATTACTTACTTTCTCAAGTTGGCACAGAAAGTTCACGTCATAGTTAGTGGGATAAATGGTATATGGACAACCTGAATCCACTTTATTCTCACAAGACAAAGAACAGTAATTGTAATTATAAAGGGATTTGATGCTCCACTAAATCTTGGATTACAGTCTTTTTAAGTTTGACTATAGTATAGCTGTACAGATAAGAATCTCATACATTTGTTTGTGAAATTGAAATGGACAGCCAAGAATTGATCAAGGGTGAAATGACTTCTTTCCCTCATGAGTTTGCTCATAGAATTCATATCACACAGTAAAAAGACAACCCACTTTATTACTAAAGAAAACAAGAACATATCATTATAATTATAAATGGATATAATGCTCCACATGGTTGTTGGCTACATTAGAGACCTGCAACAATTAACTAATTAGTCAGTATATAGGTCGGAAATGAGAATCAAAAGAAGTTAACTCAATCAATTGCTAGTAAGGAATCAGATTCAAGTTGGAAAAAGATACAAATATAGCTTAACTCCAAAGTCTTATCCATAAACAGAATTTGAAATAGGTAATGTGGGTAGTGGGATTTTCTTTTATTATGAAAAATCCCTAATGGTTGAATTTTAATCCTTTCCTTCTTCGTTATTGCCTGTGAGAATATACCATAAATCATCTTCCTTCTTGATATTTCTCTAAGGGACCGACAAGAAAACTCTGATCGTCTAAAATCAACATATAACATATGAATTATGAAGTGTTTTTGGTCAGGAAATTGCATACCTTTTCCTTGAGGTTAGGTCCCTACTTATAATGGTCGAGCGTCCTTGAATTCTAAACATTCCAAGGTCATTGGAAATATTTATTTTTGTGATTTGTCTTAGCCTATCAATCATCAGAAGTCAGGACTCGGATGAGTGAGTGGGAATGCCGTTAATGCAATTCAGATTATTGGAGTGTCCCACACTTTATTTAACTCTGTCTTTTATGATAAATGTATGTGTAACTTTCCTTTGACCGACTTAACTATCCTACTGAATGTTCTAGATACCTAACACGACGGCTTTGGGTGTTCCCATTACAACTCAATTTTGAGTTGTTATTAGATACTCCCGAAGTACAATGATTTCTCATTTGTTTCACATTCATGATGGATCCTATTAATTAAATTCATGGTAAGGTTAACCATGAACATGAGTAAACAGAGAACTGCATCACCATACTACTTCAGGAGTACCTAGTAACTTTCCACCAATTCTTGGCCATTGACCTTGATCCCTATCCCTCTGGGGAACATGTTGGGTTTGGATCAAAGAGATTTTGTTAAAAACCTCAGTCTTCTCTAGGCCCAATATCCAAACCCATTCGAACACATTAGTGTTAACCCAGCCCAATGAAACTAAACCAAAAGCCCACAAACCACAAAAGAAACCCACCTTCCTAGCCCAAACCCACATTTCCATTTCCACTCTCCTCTCACTCTCTCTCTCTCTCTCTCTCTTCCATTTCCAAAGTTCCAGCAACCAATCGAAACCCACACAGCCAAACCAAAGCCGAGCTCTTCCCCTCACCATGGCGGCGGCTACGGCGGCTCTAGCTCGCATCTCCAAAAAATCCCTAACTTCCACCAACTACCTCAACCTCCTCCAACGCACACTCGCCACGTCAGCATCACCCTCGCCCTCACCCTCACCATCACCATCGCCGAAGAGCGTGATCACACCTTCGCCGGATCGCGTGAGTTGGGACTACAGAGGCCAGAGGAGGATCATTCCGCTAGGTCAATGGCTTCCGAAGATCGCAGTGGATGCTTACGTGGCGCCCAACGTGGTCCTCGCCGGCCAAGTCACCGTCTGCGACGGAGCCTCCGTTTGGGCCGGGTCGGTTCTTCGGGGCGATCTCAACAAAATCACCGTCGGATTCTGCTCCAATGTTCAGGAACGCTCTGTTATCCACGCCGCTTGGTCCTCTCCCACTGGTTTTTACTTTCTCTCTATATCACTTAGCTTATTAGTGCTCTGTTTGGTTGCTGAGAAAAATGTGAGGGGAAAAAAACGAGTTATTTCGTGAGGAATTTCAGGATTTATAGACTCATTTCAATTTTAGGAGCTGTTTGTTCTCTGACACATTTTGTGAATGAGTCATAGCATAGTTCGTGTGTAAATTTAGGTTTTTTAGGTGTTTGAAGCTCTGTTTGGTTTATTAGAAAATGTAATGGCAAAAAAGAGATTCTTAGGAACTGTTTGATTTAGCATTTTTGATTTATGGCATAACTTTGTGGATGTTATTGGTTAATGTGAGAAATTTAGCGATTAGAGGTTACTTAGTGTGGAAATTGAGGTGTTAGTTTTGAATCTCTGTTGAGTTGGCTTTGTTTGGTTGGTGAGAAAATGTGAGGGAGATACGAGCAGTTCTAGGTTAGTTTGTGTGAAAATTTAGTTTTTAGGTGATTGAAACTCTGTTGTGTTGCTTTTTGTTTGGTTATTGAGAAAATGTAATGGAAAAAAAGAGATTCTATGTTATTTTGTTTTGAAATTGAGGTTTACAAAGTAATCCAATTCTTAGTGACAGTTGTCCTTCAAATTTCATATTTGTTGAGTTTTGTGGTGTTTCATGAATGTTTCAATAGTATAGATTTGTGAACTGACTGAGGCCGTAGCTGAATGTTTCCATTCTTAGAGCTGTTTGTTCTTTGATCTTACATTTTGTGAACGAATTATAGCATAGTTTGATAAGAGATTTATAGCATAGATTTTTTTTATAAGTGATTTATAGCATAGATTTGTGGGTTTTATTGGGTAGCGTGGGAAAAGAACGATTAGAGTTTATTTAGTGTGGAAATTGAGTTGTTAGGTTTGAATCTCTGTTTGTGTTGCTTTTTGTTTGGTTAGTGAGAAAATGTGAGGGGAAAAAATGGTTATAGGTTAGTTTGTGTGGAAATTGAGGAATTAGACGTTGTGTATCTCTGTGTATGGTTGCTGAGAAAATTTGAGGGATAGAGAACAATTATAGATTAGTTCATCTGGAAATTGGGGTTTTAGCTGTTCGATTCTTTGTAGTGTTCTTTTTTTTGTTTGGGGATGATGAGAAAAAGTGAGGGGGAAAAATGTTTCTAGGTTAGTTCTTGTGGAAATTTAGGTTTTAGGTGTTTGAATCTTTGTTGCATTGCTTTTTTTTGGTTGCTGAGAAAATGTGGGGGACAATTGGTTTTAAGTTGGCTTGTGTGGAAATTGAGGTTTTAGGTTTGAGCATAAATTGCTTAGACTGTCAAGGGTGAATGCCCCTGGATTGCACGGCATCTAGTTCTAGCAAGTGGGGTTAGTTGCCTGTAAGTTTTACTGGTTAGAGGTGAATCCAAAAGACTCTTCTTTAAAAAGGTTCCCTACATTATCAAAAACAATTGAGGTTTTAGGTTCAGATCTCTGTTGTGTAAAATTGTTTGTGCCTTTTATTCTGAGCTTAATGCTTTGTTTGGTTGTTGAGAAAATGTTAGGGGAATTATAGATTGTAGGTTGTTCTGTGTTGAAAGTGAGGTTTATGGACTAATCCAATTTTTAGAGCTGTTTCATATCATAGATTTATGAACTGATTGAGGCCATAGCTGAATTTGGTTTACAATTTCATATCTTGCTGACAATAAGTTAGGGTTTATGTTATACATGAGTGTGTGAGCTGAAAGCTTGAAACTTTATAATATAAATGTGTGTGTGTGTGTGTGTGTGTGTGGTGAAAGCTTGAAACTTTATAATATAAATGTGCGCATGTGTGTTTTGAAAGCTTGAAACTTTATCATATAAACCTGTGTGTGCACATGTGCATGTGTATTTAAAAGCTGTAAACTTTATAATATAAATAAATGTTCATGTGTTTTGAAAGCTTGAGACTTTATAATATAAAGGTGTGTGTTGAAAGCTGGAAGCTTTATAATCTAAATGCATGTGTGAGTGTGTGTTGAAAGCTTGAAACTTTATAATATAACTGCATGTATGTTTGTGGAAAGCCGGAAACTTTATAATGCTAGGGACTAGGGACTTGGAGTCTAGAAAACTACTTGATTATTTATTTATTATTATTATTTTTTTTTAACTTTTTCATTCCTAAATAGCTAGAAGTTTAGGAGGAAATAATAGAAATTACGCATAGTAGAGTAGTGGGATTAATATTTGAGAGGTATGGTATTATAGCATTGTTACTTTGTATTGAAGTGGTTCTCTGGCTGCATTAATGTCTTTGGCTGCATTAAGCTCTACAGTGTATGCTTAAACTTATAGCTAGGAATGGACTGGCCAGGATGATTATGATTAAGTAGCGGTGCATATTAGCATTTTTCAAGCTGAAGCAGGGTTCTTTGTGATGTGATGGTTTTTAGAATTGGATGATCACACGATTTGACTCAATATTCTCTAGCTGGCTAGTTATGGTATAGATCGTCCGTACTTCTTGATGGTATGGATATAACTATAAATGCAAAAATGTTGATACTTATATCGTAAACGCATTACAATGTATGATAAAATACCAAACAGAGAAAAGAAGAAAAAAAATCACTAGTCAAAGGAGATAAAGAGTATGTAACATAAAATTAATGATCATGTTTGATGTGGAATGTTTGCGAGGAACGTAATAAACACACTTTTGACAATATTGAGAGCTCTCAGGAGCAGCTGTAATCCATGCTAATTCAAACTTTGTTTGATTGGTCTAGAGTGTGGGGTTTTATGCATTGTAATTCTTTTCTTGAGTTCCAAGACTCTCTTTGTTATTCTATATAACAACAACAACAAACAAACAAAGCCTTAGTTCCAAAATTATGGAGTTGGCTATGGACTAGGAAGCACGTACATTTCATTTGGGGTGTCATACCTGTGTCGGACACGCGTCGAGCACTTGCCACTCCTTAGACACTTCTGCATGCGTGTCACAGCCGTGTCCTTTAAAAAAAAAATTTGTAGGACACAGCCGAGACACGAGTAACAATAGGAATTGAATACCCTTTCACAAAACAAAGAGAGCATTTTTGCTCTGAATAGTAATAGTGCATTTGAAAATTAATAAATATCTTTATTCTTGATTTGTATTATAATTTATGAATATCCTTTAATTGTAATGGATTTGCTTTATTATCCATTATTACTCTTAATTTGATATATATATTTAACATTACATGAAAAATAAATGATTAATAATATATAGAAATAAAAATAAATTATCTTTAATAGTTATTTAATAGGCATGTCCTATCTTACCCATATCCTATTATTTCAAAAATTTTCGTGTTGCTGTGTTGTACCTGTACCTATATCAGTACCTATGTTTGTGTCTGTGCTTCTTAGGCTATGGATCATCGATAGATTAGTTAGGGTTGACCTTATATATTCTTTTCCTCATCCTATTCTCTTGGACTAGCTTCTTAACCCACACTTGTCCATCACAGTGCAGGAACTCTTGCCCATTTTTCACTACACCTAAGCACCAATGTAGTGTGTCGCATGCAGGGAATGCCCTAGCTAACCCTTCTTTTCACTATACCCGGGGTCTGATGCAGCATGTCACTAGTAGGGGATGCCCCAACGAATATCTGTAGCGGATCCATTCATAAAAGAGTGACTAAATTATATGCTGGCTGTCAACCTACTGTAACCTTCGTCTTATTCCTGGGCTTGGGATTGGTTGTGAACAAAATATATGAACTAAGCACAGATACAAGCGGAGTTTTTTGTTTTTCTGTATGATTTTAGTAATTTTTTAAGATGCTTTGTGTTCATCATCATGAACATGAAGTGATTTTCCACATTGGTAAAACTTTATTTCTTATTTAAAAAAATAAATAATAATGATCATGAATCCAACAGAACCATGATTATATATTTTTTGGGATATAAAATCTATGGCCTTGAGCATATATCATTTTTTTTTTTTTTTTTGATAGGTAATTAGAGAATTATTATTAATGAGTAAATAAGGAAGAGTACAAGTTGTTCATGATGATGAACAACAAGAAAAAGATAAAACAAAAAGCAAAAAAAGAGGGTAATCAGGAAACTAATCTAAGGGAAAACATAAACTCAAAGAGAGAAGAATAATCAGTAAAACCCCAACAACGAGACCACTCAAAAAGACTTTGTTGGCATAAAACCTTTTAACTCATCCAACATCTTCTCGTTGTCCTCAAAGGAGCGACAATTTCGTTCCAACCAAACAATCCACATTAAGCACCCTGGAATCAAATTCCAAATGTTCAAATTATGCTTCCCAAGCCACTGTTGCCAACAAGATAACAAATAAGCTGAAATGGCCTGTCCCCTCACCCTTAGGAATGGATGAAGGTGAAGTTATATGGGAGAGAAGGCCGGGTGGGGGAAAACCTTATTAGATGCATCAATCTATTGAAATTGAACTCTCACTATTTATGAACAAAACATTTAAAGGCAGCTAAGTTGCATGCTTAGGTCTGCCAAAGGTATCATAATAAGGCCCATAGTGGTTGGTTGGCTGTTTTATGTCCAGTGAGCATAGCCATGTCTTACAATCATGAAGATGTATATTTAACTTAAAGACTGTGATGATATCATGATACAATTATACAAGTATGAATTTTAGGCTGTCGTGAACTTACCAGTCTATACAGATAATGGTATTCTGGCTCCTTTCTATTGAATTGAATTAATGAGATGCAGCTGGCATTCAGGTTATTGAATGGGTCATTTGTTGTTATTGAATGGGTCATTTGTTGTGGGGGTTGTTATTTAGAAGTGTGTATTTTGTGAAACATATTAGTGGAACCCTTGTTGAACCATCTGCTAGTTCGTTATCCTTTTTCCTTTGACTCTTCGAGTTTCTTAGTCAACTTTCATGCCTATTGGGAGATGCTTGGTACACTGCTTGTACTAAGAACAAAGGGATATGCTAGGAGTGGGTTTTAATTGACATGTCTGATAAAGTTTCTTCATGATCCCTATAAAACAATAAAAATTAGTTGATAGCTAGGGACATGAATGGAGGTCTATTGTCAATATGGTGTTCTTTTGATCTCTTTAATGATTGGATGAGTCCCATAACCAATTTCTTCTATTTTTCTTCTCTTTTTTATTATGGCCTTTTCATTATAAAATGGAAATTCTGTTATCATGCACATTTCTTTTGGGGATACCTTTTCGTGCATGATACATTAGAATTTTTTTTTTTTTTGGATAGATACATGGTACATTAGAATATTACTCATTGATTTGATTATATAGAACATTAGTAGGTAGTGTTTTCATTTAAGTGGGTTGATTAACTCAGCTTCTTCAAAGATCTTTGGCACCCAAACGAGTTTATTTTATACAATATGGATGGGATGGATGTTTGAGTAAATTAATCAATCCTCGTCCCCCTTTTCTCTCTCCCACTACCCTTGATGAATTTGTCACTTGTTTCCATTCACCTAGTATTGATGTGATTAGATTTGCCACTACATAGCCAGGGGTGTAGATTTGTGAAATATATACATTTGGAACTTTCAATTTTTATTTTTATTTTTTTTGAATTTTCTCCATGTCTAAGAGTGACAGCTTTTTGTTGTTTTCTTTGTGCTTCATATTGTACCAGTGGTTTTTATTCATTTTATTTCTTGAAATAGTGATGTTGGGTGCTTGATTTGGGACTTAGTACTTGACATGATCTATGCTGATGATCTGGTTTGTAAATATAACTATGACCAATTTGATTCTGGGATTTTAGATATAAATACAGCCAACACCATAATGCAATAATGACATGTCATTAAACTTGCCTGGTAACATGGACTCTTTTATGCGACGATGTTCTTTTGTTATTGATTTTTACTAATATTTATTAGTCTTTCCAATTGGACTTGAATCGTAAAGCGCAAACATTAAATATCATTGATTTACCAAATACCATTGATCTTATACTGTGCAACTCTTTTCCTTGTTTCAGGACTGCCAGCAGAGACAATTGTTGAGAGATTTGTGACGATTGGTGCATACAGTCTCCTGCGATCCTGCACGATTGAGCCAGAGTGCATTATTGGGCAGCACTCCATTCTTATGGAAGGTTCCTTGGTGGAAACCCACTCTATCCTTGAGGCTGGGTCTGTGGTCCCCCCCGGGAGAAGAATTCCAACTGGTGAACTTTGGGCAGGAAATCCAGCCAGGTTTGTCAGGACTCTCACTCATGAAGAGACCTTAGAAATCCCTAAACTTGCTGTTGCAATCAACGATCTGAGCAAAGAACACTTCTCAGAGTTCCTTCCTTACTCTACCGTGTATTTGGAGCTCGAGAAGTTCAAGAAGTCCCTGGGGATATCTATTTGATCATCTTTATTGCCATTTTTCTATGTACTGCATAGTTGGAGGTTTCTTTGTAAGGAAAATAAGAGGTCCAGGACATGAGGCAAGCTTTTGCAATCCTTGTCATTGTATTTGGTTTTTTTGGCTATTTAAAGAATTGTTTTGAAGTGTATCAGTCAAAAAATGTTGTAGTAATGACTGAAGGCACTTGTCAATTTCTATTATATGCTGTGTCCATTATTTTCTGGTATGATTGAAGATTATTCCTTACAAGTGGTTGAAATGCCATACAGGATTGATATTACTCCCGAAATCCAAATTGATATTATGATGGATTGGGATTAGGATCTTTCAAAGTTCTTAAGGGCAATTTCAAGTATTTTCAAAGCAAAATTCATGGAATTCCTAAAATCATATTTATTCATTTTGAAATGAGTAGATTGTACTTCGTTTCGGCATCAATATATAAACAAAAGTTAATTATCTCAATTTTGATATTTATTTAAATCAACGATGATGAGACAAAATTTAATTTACTCATTTTAAAATGGATAAATAAGATTTTAAGAATAGACATGATTAATTTTGTCAATTTATTTTACTATTTAACTTATTTTTGCTATTATTTATAGGTCTCACTGTATTTTTGGGTACTATTTATAAGTCTAATTATACTATTTCAGCTAACTTTTACCTTTATTTATAGTACTTTCAATAAAAAGTTTTCAATTTTAGCAAAATAAGTAAATCTCAAACAGACCCTTAACGATGAAATTACTTTATGACTGGCTAATTTTACTTCACTCACCTCTGGGAAAAATTGACCTTTGCCCTTTTTTTAAAAACAATCCAGCATTTTGCCCTCTTTCCCAAACTAATTAAGGAAATGTTCCTCTTTTGAAACTTGATTTTCTCAAAATCAAGTTAAGCCCTATAGTAGCGTTTTTAAGGAATCTATAGTGACGTTTTAAGGACCTATGGTGGCTTTTTGTAACTCAATTTCCATGAAGTCGAGTTATAGGTTAAAAAAAAGAAAAAAAAAATTGCATGTAACTCGACTTCATGAAAATCGAGTTACAAAACATCACTATAGGCTCCTTAAAACGTCATTATAGGGCTTCAGAATTTTTTTTTTTTTAATAACTCAATTTTGAGAAAATCGAGTTTTAAAAGAAGGGCATTTCCCTAATTAATTTGAAAAATTAGGTAAAATGCTGAATTTTTTTTTTTTTTTTAAAGGGACATTTGCCCATTTTCTCCCTCACCTCTGTCTAAACTGGCTATTAAAAACTTAGAAATCTTAATTGATTTACCATCTCCTGAAGTTGGGTTCTCTGTTTATAACTTAATGCAAGAGGAATGTCAAAAGATGATTCCCATAATCCTAGAATTTTTGTGATTTTACTTTCTAGGACTGGAGGAATACGTATGCCGACACATCGCTATATGGACTAGATTGATTCGAAATGGTGAAAGAAAGATTGATTGTTACGTAGTATCCACCACTCCGAAGCCAAAAGTACATATTTCTGTACGAGCTATTTGTTAGTGGTACGAAATTATACAGCTTTGAGTGGTAAGGGCATTATCATCGGGATGAAAAAAATAAATAAAAAATAAAAAATCTATTTTGCATTATTAAACACTATTTTATTTATTTTACCAATTTATTTTACAATTCATCTTATATCTCAATTTTTATTTTTACATACAACTCAATAAAATAATGTAAATTACCTACTAAAATAATAAAAAGTATTATTTTCTCTCTTTTTTCTTTGCTCACTTTTTCTCTTCACACACAACCACATTTAAAATAATATTTTTTTTACAACTTATGAACAGTAAGATTGCATATATGCAACCTTACTATTCATAGGTTGCAAATTTTTTTAAGTTTACAAACCCGAATGGAGTGGGTTTTGGGTGGCTTAGATTGTAAAATAACAACTTAGAGGTTTTTACACCCCCAATGCTAGTGTTCTAATGTTACTATCTTTTCACCCATCGCCATTTAATCTTTTGGAAAAGTATAGTATCACAAATTTTTGCAACAATTGTGATGTGGTAAAGTGTGATTGGTGAAGAATAAATGAATGATTCATGTGAAAATTATGGTTAACCATTCATAATTTACCATATCAGAATTATAACAAAAAAATCATGAAATAATTTGTAATTCTAGAACTATTCCTAATCTTTTATAAGAGAGAAATGTCACTATAAGGAGAAAATACACCCTCTTAATGGGTGTATGTTTCTCTCCTCTCACATCTGATGCAACCCACCAACTATGGGTCCCACCAACTTGTGAAAGGAAGGAAATATACACCCGTAAAAGGGTGTACTTCCTCCACTAAAAGAAACTATTTTAAGAAGACTAGCCATAGTGATTTAGGCCTACTTGATTTCAGGTCTAATCACTAATGTGATTCAGAAGGATTTTTGGGTTGTCTTTTCGCCAACACTTGGGTTCATCCCAATGAAGTGCTTCCTCCAATTATCCAATATAAATGTGACAGAGGAATATGCTCACTTAGGGATTAATCAAGTACTTTAAGGGTATGTTTGGTACACTGAATGTAGATTATATTAGGAATAGTAATCTTTATTACTGGGAATAGAAGACATTGTAATAGAATAATTATTACTATTCATAAGTTTGGTTGTTACATATGGAAAGCTTGTAAAAGATGATGTATAAGGAAACTTTATATTTTTGAAAATATATTAATTTAAAAACCTATTATATATACTAAGGAATAGCTATTACATCCATTTTAAAGAGGAATAGCTATTCTTCAATTTAAAGAATGGTCATTTCAATGTAATAAATAATCCATGTAATAAAGATGCAGCCAAATGACCGAATTGCTATTACACAGGAATAACAATTCCATTACAGTAACTATTACAGCATACCAAACGTACCCTAAGAGTCCTAGACATCCACATTGGTCAAAAACAAAAAGGTTAAGGGTGTTTGGTAGTGTATTTTGAACAACAGTTTTTAGTGTTTAAATAACATTACACATATTTTCATACACTTTTTTACTCATACGTATTTTCAAAAAATACAAACAGCATTACTAGAACAACATTACATATGTAAAATAACTTGTGTAATAAACATTGCTAAAAAATAGATTGATTGGACACGTTTCTGTTTTATAATTCATTTATCGCACAAAGCGTATTTAAATTTAAGTTAAGAAATGACAATGAATTCATGAACAAAAAAGAGGTTAAATAAAAAGGAATATGCTCAGGGATTAATTAGGTTCTTTAAGAGTTCTAGACACCCACAAAAATTAAAAAGAAAAAGAAAAAGAAAGATTAAACTTGTTGAATATACGTTATACACAAACAAAAAAACAATTGAAATCATGACTTTTTTATACACAAACAAAAAAGCAATTGAAATCATGACTTTTAAGTCATGATTTCAGTTTTTTTTTTTTTTTTTTTTTTTTAATGTGTGTAAAATAACTTGTGTAATAAACATGGCTAAAACAATAGATTGGTTGGAACAAAAAAGAGGTTTAGTAACAAGGAATCGGTTCATATCAATATGAAAACTGTATTAGATTTGTGGTGCTGTGACCTAGGGCCGAAATATCCATTTAACTTTGAGCAGAAAGATGCATGTGTATCCAAGAGCAACAAGAAAAAATGATTACCAATCTCAGTAGAGTTAAAACTTTGGGTTTTGAGGGTCAAACTTTGGTTACTTTGGAAGTTGATGGCAGAATATACGGCTGTGCTTTTACACATTATGGATCAAACCTAATTTCATTTTCAGGATCATACGGATTGATTTTCTTAATTAAACTATATGAGCTATGTAGTGAGAAAGACAGGACAAGAGATTAGGTATGTGTTCCAATGGTAGGAAGCTTCTTCTTTGTGTCTTTAGTGGAGAGAATGGATGAACCATAAAAAGCCTCCCCACCCAAAAACAAAATTTTAGAAAATAATTGTAATGTATATATAATTCTACAATTTGCTCCATATTAGTTGTTGGATTTTTTGCCAAACGCATTTAATGACTAAATTATATGATATTATTAAACACTTTTCAACAACCCTCTTAAGTGGGTTTGAAAATCCCTAAAATAAGATATAAAATACATATTTTCTCCTTTATTTTCTTTTATAGTACTCTCCGCAAATAAATAATCAGCAATCCTCATTAGTGACGTGTTGGTGCTCCTTACACTTCATCAAAATGAGGTCTTAGCTCGAGAGCAATTAAGGGTTACTATGGTTACACCTAAGTCGAAAAGTCACACAAGTCACCCCTTCCAAACCATTAAACTAAAAAAAAAAAAAAGCAATCAGCAAATTGTATCCAAGTACACATCAAAATATGACACCATGGTTCTTCCAATCAATTTGGACAAAAATCTTAAGGACAATATAGAGACATGGTAGTAGCGTATTATTTTTGTTGTTGTTAATAATATGGGACCCTCCACCACAATATGATGTGGAAAATGCAATCATCCCACTCTCAAAGCATCATTATCATGTGGCTAACTACTAAGTATTGGCTGGTTCATGCCTTCATAGTTTGGTAGTTCAACCTCTCAATGGTCTTTTGCATATTGTAATTAACACTAATAGGCCACACACATTGATGCATTTAAATACAAATAATATTTAAATAGTTTTATTACTCATATTTGTATTTTTTTTATATAAAAAAGATGCTATACTATTTGAAACTTATGAATTCACGCTCCATGACAATCTTTCTTTACATGCCAATAGATTCTTTTTGATGTGGGCCGGTGATATATGACAGGGTGGAGATAATATGTTAGGATGTGAAACTTATGGCCTGATGTTTTATAATTATTATTTTTTATCATTAGTTCAAGTTCAAGATACAAATATTTCTTTTTGGTGGAGGTGATACAAAAGGATTTGAAAATTTTCATCGACAAAGTGACTTTACGGGTGCGGTAATTGGATTGCCGGGTCTTTTGTAGTTAATTAAATATATTCCAGATGAAAACTTGTTCTAGTTTTTCTGAAGTTAAAGTAATTTGATTGCAAATTCAGGACTATAGACAATATCATGCATGAAAAAGAATATAATATTTTTGCACACCATTAGAAACACTACAAGAAATGAATTTGGTGATACTAGTGATGAAAGGAAATTTCTTATGTGCATTATTTGACGATGTCATCAACCACTGTTTTTGGTGGAAGACCTAATCGGAAAACTTTATATAAATTAAAGGTCTTCTAATTGAAGCAAATACCCTGACGTCTCAACCAACCATAGTTTTCTTGCCAACCCCTTTTATATTTACCTCTCACTTCCTTCTTCTTTTTCTTATATCCCATTCATATTTATCAAACCCGGCTGCTGCTAATAGTTGCTTATTGCTAGTAGGTTTCGGTTTTCGTTTTCATTTTTCTCTTCCAATCTATTTTCATGCCTAGGCAACATGAATAGATTTGTACATCAACAAGCTCAAATTACTCAAGAACATGATCAATCGAGGTGAACATAAATGTGTTGAGTGTTTCATCCTTCATTAGTATCAACTTCTTGCAGGGGTAAGTAAATAATGAAAATTTTTGGGATGTTGGAACGGCTCAATCAAATCAAATCTCCCAAGGGTTTGGGTCCTTTAATTTGATTGAGCCGTGCCAATATCATATTTACTTATATATTTTGTATGCTTGAAATAAACCTTATTTATATGCTGCTTTTTCTGTGGTCATATATATATATACACCGCCATGCCATGTTGATTTCTTTAATAATTCTTTTATAAGAGTGTGCTTAGAATGAAAATCGAGGATGATAGGTGCTGATGGCCTCTAACATGTCTGATATGGTTTTATGAGTCATCATTATCATTCACCATATAGGGAATTTTCGGATATTATAGATTTATAGCTTAGCATGATTTGTAGGATAAAGCCTGTTGATTCTTTTATAGCAAATTAAGCTGGCTTATACAATTATGTTTAACAGTTTAAGAATGTTGTTGGCTTTGTTTGCAGCAAGGCTGCATCTTTGTAATATGTTGTATCACTCAGTTTTGATGAACTAAAATTCTTTCATCAAAAAACAAAAAGCAAAATATCTGGAGGATACATTTAAGGAACCACAAGTAATTAACATTCCCAAATACGTTTTTTTTGAAAGTTACTCGTGAAAGCAATGCAATCAATTTAGTGAAAATGGAAACTATTGCAGTACTTCTGCAATGCATATTTACTACTCTTTTTGTTTTCTCTCCACTCCCCCAGTTTTTGCACGTACAAAAAAAGAATACCATGCATAAATTTGCTCTTAGATGTTTTTTTTTTGAGAAAGTTATTGCTCTTAGATTTCAGAGAAGAATTGAAAATATACAAATCTGAATGTTGCATGACTGGCATTTTCAAGGTATTAAATATCAACATCCAATAGAGTATACGCGACGTCTTATTTTATTGGCATGGAGTGATGTTAGAAATATTACAAATTTTATTACATAAGTCATACAAAGTATCAACTAATGTGTTTCCAATCACCAATAGTAATTTAAACACCTATTTGTTGTTGTATATATAAGTATATACATGGATAGGTTGTAATAATGATATAAAGTTGGAGAGTATTCATTTGTAAAATGAATAAAGTGAAAATTTGAATTCTGGAATTTTCTTTGTGAAAATTCAAGTTCCAAGAATTTCGACTGGTCGAAGCTTTGGCTCGATCGATCGAAATGGTAAAGAAAAAATCCTGGAGTTTCTGGATGTCTCGATCGCTACTCAATTCCTGTTCGACTGATCGAAAAGAACACTCAATCGATCGAAAGTAGTTTTCGACCGATCGAAAATCGTGAACGGGATTTTTCTGCAAAATTTTTTGGTGACTATTCAGAGAGTTTGAAGAAGTTTCAAGCATTGTAAATGATTTTATGAAACATTTTAATTCTCCATACATGCCTTTTGATGGAATATAACCCTATGGGTATAAATAGAGGCTTATGTTCACTTGAAAAATGATTATTTCCCTAAAATAGTAAGTTACAAAGAAACACACGAAATCCTGTAAATATTCTCCGAAATTGCTATTTGTAGAATCCAATAAACTTGGTTGTATCTTGGGGACAAGTTTGTAAAAACCCTTTAGCAACTTGCGTATAGGGACAAACATTGTCTAACGATAACATTCAATTGTGCCTCCAAGTCAATCACTAATTTCTATTTACTTGATGTGTTTTTTTGTTCTCTCACTGTCACTCCTTGATTTGATAAAATTCCCAACACTCTTAGATAATATTTTCTACAAGACAAGGAGTAAATGATGGTACAACTTTGAAGATGTTGAACCATGGTTTGGTGAAATTGGATTGCTTTGATGGAACAAGTTTTACATGGTAGAAAGGGCAATTGGCTTGGATTTGAAGAGTTCTTCAAATGATAAATCGATCACAATGAAGATTCAATAGAACAAGGCTTAAAGAAACAAGTTTCTTTGTTGGCAAGACAAGGTGATGATTCTTTCACATTGTGAATGCATTAAAAGCCATGTTCATAGTTTGAACATTGAAGGTACAAATTTCTTGTTCATGGGCACTTTGAACTTCAAATTGATTAATGAGTTTCTTTGTTAGAATATTTGCATGTGTTGCGAATTTGTTTGAATTGAGAAATAGGAATGAACTTTTGACATGTTTAAATCTTATAAAGTGAAGTACAAAATCTAAAGGATGGGAATTTAAACTCTTAAAGTGATAGAGTATGTGAACATTTTCCCGAGTGATTTTCTTAACTATGTGAAAATATTAAATAACATGTCAGAATATCTCACTTTAGATCAATTCAGAGAATATCACTGAATTGAAGAAGAATGTTGGGTTAGAGGTGTAACTAACACCGATTCTAAAGTGAATGTGAATAATGTTAAAATTTGAAGTTTTAGTAAGACCAATAAACACTTGAATGTGAATAAGAGTATGAATGATTTTAAAATAACAATTTCAATAATCCCAATGATGACAAGTAGAATTTGTCATGTTTCCTTTGTCGAAAGAAAGACCATTATATGAAATTAACACGAAATTCTCAAACCTGTGAGAAACAAAATAGAGAAAACACACACCAAAGAAAAATAATCACACGCACAAGATAGTATTTACGTGGTTTGACAATTTGCCTACATCTACAGAGTTGTAGGGATTTCACTATTATCAGGGAAAAATACAAAGTGCGGCAGTACAGTTTTTCTCTCTCTCAAAACCTACATCAAGAAACCCTATCAGCCCAAGCCTCCACTCCATGGACTAAGTCTCAGAAAATCTCCCATTAAAAACCATGTAACATTATTTCGGGTCGGGTCGTCAACTGGATCAAACACAACTAGACTCCACAAAGCCCAACAAATCTCCCACTTGGAGACTAGTTCAATCCCAACATCAATCACAATCCTCCAAAAAACAATCCCTCATCCCTGTAACTCATTCTCCTATCCTCAAGCTAGAAGACCAACTGAAGCTGCACACAACTTCAGCTTCTCAATAGTGACACCCTTAGTCAACATGTCTGCCGGGTTCTTAGATCCACAAATCTTCTCAAGTATTACCAGCTTATCTTCAACAAGGTAACGGATAAAGTTGTGTTTTGTCTGTATATGCTTCAACTTTGAATGAAAAGCCAAATTTTTATCCAGAAAAATTGCACTCTGACTGTCACTGTGTAGAATGCTCATCTCCTACTTCTTACACAATTCATCTAAGAGGCCATGTAGCCAAATCATCTCCTTTCCAGCTTCAGTTGCTGCAACATACTCAACTTCTGTAGTAAACAAAGTAACAATCTTTTGTAGATTTGAAGCCTAGGATATAGCTGTACCACCCAGAGTAAAAACAAACCCAGTAGTACTCTTTCTACTATCAATATCACCAGCAAAATCAACATCTACATAACCTTGCAGTTTCAAACTTGCACCTGTGAAGTAAAGACATGTATCTGATGAACCCCTCAAATATCTCAGAATCCACTTAACTGCCTCTCAATTCAGCTTTCCAGGCCTACTCATGAATCTGTCCATAACTCCCACTGCATGTGCAATGTCTGGCCTTGTACACACCATAGCATACATCAAGCTACCAATAGCTGAGGCATAAGACATTTTGCTCATATGGTCTCTTTCTTCTTCTGTCTTCAACGACTGTTCTTTGCTTAGTTTGAAATGACTACCCAAGGGTGTGCTCACTGGTTTAGCTTCATTCATGTTGAACCTACTGAGAATTTTCTTCACATACTCTGACTGTGAAAGCTTCAATGTACCATTAGCCTTGTCTCTAATGATTCTCATACCAAGGATTTGCTTTGCAGCTCCCAAATCCTTCATTGGAAATTGTTTTGACAATTGCTTCTTTAGATTATTAATCTCCTCAATGCTAGAACCTGCAATAAGCATATCATCCACATACAACAGTAAAATGATGTAAGAATTGCCAAAGAAATTGATGTAGTAATAGTGATCAACTTCACATCTCTTGAACCCAATTCTATGCATAAAACTGTCAAATTTCTTGTACCACTATCTTAGAGCTTTTTTCAAGCCATACAAGCTCTTTCTTAGTTTGCAGACTAGATTCTCTTGTTTCTGAATAATAAACCCTTCTGACTAGATCATGTAAATGTCTTCCTCTAAGTCACCATGAAGGAATGTCATCTTCACATCTAACTACTCAAGATGTAAATTTTCTACAGCCACCATTCCTAGTACCAATTTGATTGTTGACATCTTCGCAATTGGAGAAAATATTTCTGAGTAGTCAATGCTCTTCTTCTGCTGGAGCCCTTTGACAACTAATCTAGCCTTATAATGCTTGCTACCATCATGCTCATTCTTTATTCTGTATACTCACTTGTTGTGCAAAACCTTCTTTCTTGCTGGCAATTCAGTCAATTCCCATGTCTGATTCCCGAACAAGGAATCCATCTCATCCTTCATGGCTAACTCCCACTTGCTTGAATTTTCATCCTGCAAGGTTTCATTATAACATTCTGGCTCATTACCATCAGTCAACAGGAGATATTTAGAGCGGGTGAATAATGCTGTTGAGGTCTAATGGTCCTGAAAGATTTACGGACTTCAGCAACAAGTGTACTCTGATCTACCTATGAATCTACATTCTCCTTATCTTCTTCACCCCTTTTCTAGACAGTATTTTCAGTCAATTCATCTAAGTTAACAAACTCAGATTTCTTTTTATCTATCTCTGTAATATCTGACACTACAGTTGACCTGTCCTTGTACATAACCTATTCATTAAATATCACATTTCTACTTCTGATAATTTTTCTGTTTTGTTCATCCTAAAACCAATAGCCAAATTTCTCATCACCATAGCCACTGAAAAAACATATTTTAGACTTTGCATCAAGTTTACTATGAGCAACAGAATTAATATGAATATAAGAAACACAACCAAAAAATTTTAAATGGGAAAACTTTATCTCTTTACTGCTCCAAATCTCCTCAGGAAGTCTGAACTCCATGGGAACTAATGGTCCTCGGTTTATTAGGTAAGCTGCAATACTAACAGCATCAACCCAGCAAGTTTTTGGTAATCCAGCATGCAACCTCATATTCTTAGCATGCTCATTGAGAGTTCTGTTTATGCGTTCAGCCAGACCATTCTGTTGTGGTGTCCCAGGAATAGTCTTCTCCATCTTGATTCCATGTGCATCACAATACTTATTAAACCCTCCATCTATGTACTCTCCTCCATTATCTGACCTCAAATATTTTAGTTTCAAACCTGTTTCTGTCTCAACCATAGTCTTCTACTTCTTAAAAGTCTCAAATACATCAGATTTATTTTTCAGAAAATAAACTCATGTCTTTCTGCTTGAGTTATCAATGAAAGTAATGTAATACCTTAAACCTCCAAGGGATGCAACAGGAGAAGGCTTCCATAAATCAGTGTGTACTAACTCTAATTTTTCAGCCTTCGGTATCCTGCTAGTTTTCAAGAAGCTCACTTTTTTCTGATTTCCTAAGATGCAGCTTTCACACATGTCAAAATCAACGGACTTCAATTCTGGTAGTTTCTCTTTTGACAGTAGCATCTTCATCCCTTTCTTACTCATGTGACCAAGTCTACGGTGTCATAGGCTTGTATCAGTACTTGCTTCAGCAACTGCAATTATGTCTCTTGAACTTGAGGTCATCTATAGAGTATCAGTCTTCTTTCCACAGGCCAATACTATAACTCCCTTTGTAACCTTCCAAGTACCACCAACAAACAGTATTGCATACCCATCATCATCAAGTTGTCCAACAGAAATCAAATTCCTCCTTAGGTCAGGAATATGTTGAACTTTCTCCAGTAACCAAATAGACCTATTGGGCAACAATATCTGGACGTCTCCCATACCCACAACATCCAAGGCTATACCATCAACCAAATACACCTTACCAAAATCAGAATGATTTCTCGGTATGGAGTGGTATGAAACGAAACTCCTAAGTCGAAAATCCAATCATCAAGTAGACTGTGTACTGCAAGAAGTAATGCATCATGTACCTCTTCTGTTATAGCATTTGTAGAATCATCTTCATTCTTCTTCTTAAGACTTTTGCATTGCCTCCTAAAGTGACTCGTTTTCCCACAGTTCCAACATTGTACTTATTGGCCTGATCTAAAATTTACTTCTGTTTTGATTAGAATTTTTGGATTTTGATCTGCCCCGATTTGAATTTCTATCATTACCTCTGCATCTTGTCTTAAAGTTTAGGGCATAACTAGATTCTGAGGTTTCACTTACATCTCTTCTGCGAATCTCCTCAACCAGAATTAAATCTCATATGTCATTATACTTGAGCTTTTCCTTTTTTATAGAATTGCTTACTGCCATCTTCATTGCCTCCCAACTGTTTGGAAAAGAGGCCAAAACGATCAATGCACAGATCTCATCATCAAAATTAATTTCTACAGACGACAATTGATTTGTGATAGTGTTAAATTCGTTCAGATGTTGTGCTATTGATGCATTCTCTATCATCTTCAAATTGAATAGTTTCTTTATCAGATGTACCTTGTTGTTTACTGACAGCTTTTCATACATACCAGACAAAGCCTTCATCAGATCTACTGTGTTCTTCTTCTTTACAACATTATGTGCAACAGACCTGGACAGAGTTAACCTAATGACTCCCAGTACTTGTTTGTCAGGAAAAGCTCATTCCTCATCCTTCATAATTGCAGGTTTTTCCCCTAGAAGCGACAGATGCAACTTCTTCCCATAAAGATAATCCTCGATTTGCATCCTCCAAAATCTGAAGTCTGTGCCATCGAACTTTTCTATTCCTGATGCCTTTCCTACTTCCTCTGCCATTGCTCCCACTCAAAACTAACCCTAGGCTCTGATACCAGCTATAGGGAATTGACACGAAATTTCCAAACCTGTGAGAAACAAAATAGAGAAAACACACGCCAAAGAAAAATAATTACATGCACAAGACAATATTTATGTGATTCGGCAATTTGCCTATGTCCACGGAGTTACAGGAATTTCACTATTATTAGGGAAAAATACAAAGTGCGGTAGTACAATTTTTCTCTCTCTCAAAAACTACATCAAGAAACCCTAATCACCAAAACAACAGTTTTTATATCCTATGCACAGGATTCACAATGGGCTACGGCTTGAGCCTATTGGCCCAAGCCTTCGCTCTATGGACTAAGCCTTAGAAAAGCTCCCATTAAAAACCACGCAACATTATTTTGGGTCGGGTCGTCAACCGAATCAAACAACTAAGCTCCACAAAGCCCAACATAGAAACCCTGATAGGCCTAAGCCTCCGCTCTATGGACTAAGCCTTAGAAAAGCTCCCATTAAAAATCACGCAACATTATTTCGGGTCGGGTCGTCAACCGGATCAAACACAACTAGGCTCCACAAAGCCCAACATAGAAACCCTTTAGCAACTTGCGTATGGGGACGAATATTGTCTAGGGATAACATTCAATTGTGCCTCCAAGTCAATCACTAATTTCTATTTACTTGATGTGTTCTTTTGTTCTCTCATTGTCACTCCTTGATTTGGTAAAATCCCCAATATTTGTTATTTTGTTGAAGTGACATCAATCATATTTATTGTGATATCAATTTGTAAGCCTCTTATTGTAAAATTTGCAGTACATAACTTTAACAATTTTCTTATAGATTATAACACAAATTGCATGATCATTGCATCTAGCATTAGGTTTTTTTATTTTTTTTTTATTTTTTATTTTTTGTTTTCATGTTGTATAGAAAATTAGAAGTATACAAGTTATATGAAATATGATTTGATCTCTTTGCTTAAGTGAAACAAAGAAGAAAAATTATTCAATACTCAAGGAGTAATAATGTAATACTCTCATTTCTCACATGAATGATGGATTATACTATGAATTTCATTAGTGAAACCCACTATATATTGGTGGATTATACTATGAATTTTATTAGTGAAACTTGAGGGGGAATAATTGCTTTTGGAGTATTTAATAATTACTCAATAGAGAGACTCTACTTCATGACCAAAATTTTATTAGATAAATCTTAATAGTATTCATTTGAAGATGAAAAGTCATTTTCAGCTTACTTTCTTTTACCATCTTTCTTGTTTTGGAGAATAACATGCACTCCGTTTATATTTTATTTGTAGGTGATACTCTTTTCCTATTATAAAATTTAAGTGTTGGAGCATTGAGAGGCCCTTAAAAACTAATAATGCTTACGTGTGTGCATTCAAATAATAATAATTATTAAAAATGGGCAATGCAGTGTATGTAGGTTTTTTTTTTTAAATCTCCTTTTCTTTTAGGTGGAGAGGGAGAAAGCATCTTTTGTAAGTATATCAACTATCAAGTCACCTATATAATAACCTAATGAGTCTATAGCACGAAGAGAGTTGATGGGACCAACTCAAACCAATATATATATATAATTAAATCACATAACATTCATTCATTAGACTATTAATCACATGACATTTATTCGTTAGATTGTTACATGGATGAATTGATATGTCTGTCACAAGAGATATTTTCTCCTAGAGTAATTCACTACCATTGAATTCCATGGTATAAAAGCAAGAAGTTTGATGCCTGGACTAGCAAATATGTCTGTGTGCGCGTGCTCTAAATATACTATGTCAATGTGTCCACCTAGTGAACTCTCCCTAGAATCTTCAAGAGCATGTCAACTAACCTTTTTCATTGTTTTAGTTTATGAATTAATGCGCCACCAAAAAAGGAAAGCAGTTTCCTCAGTTTTCAACTTGTCACACTTGTTTTATTGGTAACATTCCAAGTATCATATGAATGGAATAAGTAACTGTCTCACTATCAATGAGGCCAAAAAGAAGACATTTTTCCAGCATCAATTGCAAGTTGCAACTGGAAAAACTTGAAAACAAACATGAAAGTTGTGTTGAAAGTCTTGTAGCGACGTAATTGGAGAGACTTTTGAGCTTATACCATTTGAGCCTTTGACGGATTGGATGAAAGAGTCACAATCACAATACACAAGCATGGAATTCTACATTCGTGTACAAATTTCTTTTTGAAAGAGAAGATTGTCTGAGCAAACTCACATCAACCACATTTTCTGCAAAGGTAATCAATGCACGGACTTTTTGGCTAAGGAATGATCTCCTACTAGTGATAGCTTTGTTTTGCATTTGCACCCCCTTCCTCTATTTTGTACCAATTATTTTTGGATGCTTGGGGTATGAAAGACTTTATAATCTTTAGTTTTGTTTAATTCAATTCCTTTTTCACCAAAAACCAAAATAGAAGTTCGGATGAGAAAAATAGGAAGGCATCGATGATCAGAAGATTATTGCAACGTTTTGTATTTCTATTCCTCTCAAGATCGAAGAGATGCTTTTAGTTGGTCCCAAAATAAATGGGAATTTCAAAAGATGAAAGACATTTTTTCCATTCACCCCATACTGCCCTTAAATTTGTACCCATCTTTCTTGACCACATTAGAAAACTTAGGAAAAATTATTAAGTTTATTTTGTACCATCGTTTATAAGTATTTCCTACGATTTTGTTCAGGAATATACATAATCCAGTATAATTAACCAAGCTCAGCTTCGAACTGTAAAACGCCAGGGTATTAAATTTTCTAGATCCGACTTCAGAAGTAAATGTGAATGTAAGTTCAACAGCAACAACAAAAGATAAGGGGAATGCAGCAACATGCAACCAAGTAAAATTTGGAAGAGGTATATTGAAGTCCACAAAGCCAACCCCAAAATTTTGGGACTAGGGCCTGATTATTGTAATATTAGAGTCCACACGGAAAATAAACTTTATGACAAACAAGAACCTAATGTATGTTTCTGTTAACAAAATAAAAAAAGATACATCTTATACAAAAACATAGCTACAGTCAAAGCAGATATAATAGGCCACCATGATCAGCTTGGCTGCCACAAATTTCTACTTTTTGCAAGTTCAACAGAATATTATTTTTTGCCCTCCGCCGTCCACGGAGAACTTTCCTGGGGTTCTGTTGGCACAAAATTTTAACACTCTAGACATGCAGAGGTATATGACATCGCTAGATAAACAGTGCTAAAGACATGCATACAGCAGTGGGCAGACTTCTCCTTGTAGCTTTCTCCAATCAAACTTGAAGGGCCACGTCCAATTTCCCCACAGCAGAATATTCCAGCCAATGGGACCCCAGGAAAGTTCTCCAAGAGTGGAGAGCTATCAACGTTGCAGCGTCCAAAGAATGACTCACCGCGCCCACAACATGCGAAAATAAGCCCTCCAAAAACTTCCTTCTTCAAGCTTTTGAGGTTTACATAGGCATCACTAGATGAGGATAATGCGAAATTGGAATCTGAATGGTAGAATTGGAAGTAATCACCAGTTTTGATGTTAACACCATTGACATAAAGGTACTCTTCATTTCCTCTGTTTATAGCAAACATACTTCTGATGTTATTTTTTTTTTTTTAAAAGATGAATGCAACAAAGAACTAGTTAACTATAATACTAGTCAAGTGGCAACAAAAGAAACCCCAATAAATAAACTATTCATTTAAGAAGCGGTTTCGAATAGTTACTCTATAACTCCATGAAGCGCCAAGGATGTTATCAACCTCGATTTCTCTGACTCAATACAGTACTTTCTTCGTTTTGTAACCCCAATGTACAGATCAGGGGACTCATCAGTATGATTTTCCATCTGTAACATATTTCATTTTATAAGAAGCAAACATATAGAAAGAGACAGACTGACATAACACAAGTCTACATATCTCATTCTATATAAATCATTCTTAAATTTTATAATATGTGAGTTAGTGCAGGGGTTTGCAGATCTTTGCACCACAAAACACACATGCTTCTATTATCACCAGTATAAATGAATGGTTGAAGAAACCAGTAATATCCATAAGAATGAACTGATGATCTATACTCTCTAGTAAATCATTTCTTTAAGTATTAAAGTGCATCTTAAGCATCAATATAATTTCCATGTTCATTTCTAGGGCATCTAAAGCATCAATATACTCTCCATGTTCATTTCAAGTGCTTCTAAAGCATCAACATAGTCTCCATGTTTGAGTACATAAATGGAGAAATAAGAGAAGCAGTTGAAGGTTATCGTCTCCTGGTCCCATGATTTCAAAAGAACAGAAACCATGGGGAAACAACATTATGATTCAACCACAAATTTATTGTTTGAAAATAATGCACCTCATCATAGATATCATCTAGAATTCTTTGACCATCAAGAATATCCATGTCTCCTTCCCTTTTAGCAGTGAGCCCTGTAGTGCAATCAGCTTTGTTCACTCTAACAGAAGCTGCCTTGTATATGGGACCTACTGCTGATACACCATTTGACAATGCAACATGGAATTGAATATCCCCTATACCTTATAATTTACAGAAAACCCAAGGGCAAAAAAAAAAAAAAAAAAAAGGAGAGACGTTAGTGATAGAAAATCACAACTTTGAGCAAAAAGAAAGTATGTACATAGAATACAGACAAGTTTATAATGTGAAGCAACAAACAAAAGATTTACAGAAATGTTATATTAATAAGAGCAACAAAGACCTAAAAACATAAAAGAGGGAAAATATTGATGTGACAAAGGTGAGCTTCACCAAGCACCCTCTCCTCTTAATTGTACATATATTTTAATTTCTATTTCCCAAAATTATCCATAAATCTATTAAACATAAAAATAGAAAAGGTGTGCATGTTAGAAAATGTTATATCAAAAAAAGAGCACTGCATAAATAACACAGAAATAATACCACTAGACTTGTCTTTATCCCTTGCGAATATTAGAGCTATAGCATCTGATTTTGTCCTGCCACTGACATTTCTAGTTTCATTCCCACTTCTGTATAGAAACTTGCCTCTCTCATTACCCACAATGACAGTTTCCTCTGGCAGAGCATAATCTGCAATACACAAGTTGTCATAAGCAAATCAAGCATGAGCTTGCCACATAGCAGTTCATCAAAAGTTACTAGTAATAGTAAAAATCTTCCAAGGAACAAAGAAAACCTTCCATTACATGACTTTTCACATACACCAAACAAAGATTTAATTTCCTTTTCCTCTAAAAGAAAGTCTAATACAAGAAAAGGCAAATAAGGAAATTGAATTGGCAGATAAATACTCACCCAACACATCAATATGGGGTTTCAAGTCCACAAGCCTTTCCTATAAAACCGTCCACATCACATGTTAGCAACACAACCAAGGATGAACAGTTCTAAAGATACAGAAGGATGAACTTACTCCAAACATTATAATCCCAACTGGGGATGTACAACCTGAAACAGAGGCTGTGTAACCCTTGATATCCTTCAAAAACTTGTCAGTCATTGCCACTTGAGGTTCCTAATATCCAAATATTTCTTAATGTCAATGCCCTCAAACTACTCAAAAGCTCCTAAATATATATATATATATATATATAACACATATCTTAAAAAATAATGAATGAAAAAAAGTTGTACAAGTCCACCGATCTTAATCTAATCTAAACTGACATGCTTGCTTAATTTCCTAATTTTCTCTCAAAATTGAACGTTGTATCCAAAATATCTCGCACACCCTGCCACATCATCTAAGATGAGCATTTTGTGATGCATTCATTATTTTAAGGGCATTTTGTGATGAATTCATTATTTCAACATAATATCAATATTTCCACAATAAAGCCTCTATTAGAGATAACCACAAATTCATGTTTTGGAGCCAAATTTGTCACCTTTGCTGTTCGTAGAAGTGGGATAGCATCAACTTTTAATCCGGGTACATAGCCAAGGGTGAAAACAATGCCAGTATCTATATCTTCTACGTAACCGTCACCTTCACTATCAGGCTTGACCTACATTAACATTTAAGTAAACGGGAAAAGAAAATCATCAAAAGATGACAATTTATCAATAAAAAGCAGCCCCCCAACCCAAAAAGAAGAAGAAGAAGAAGATAGAAACCTCTCTAAATTCATTGGTAAGAGCTTCCCTTCCAATTAATCCACTAGCAATAGAAACAATAAGCGGAGTACTCGGTCCCAATCTTTTTGTTATCTGCATTATAAGCATTAACAAAAAATTAAGTCACACTTTAAAAAAGCTAAAACACACTGCTCATCCCTTAAATTTAGTTCAAGTTTGATATTTGTCCCTCATATTTAAAAAATTGCAATTCAGTTCATGAAAAATTCAAATAAATAAATAAATTGTATCCATTTTCTATTAAAGTAATTTCATATGTTGCAAAGTGCTGACCTGGAAAATGTCAAAATGCTAACAATAATAAGTCTAGGGACACAAAAATTTCACAACTTTTTACACTATTATTGAGTTGACATATTGTGATTCACGGACGTGAAACTGAAAAGTTATGTTGCACAACTTTTAAAAAAAAAAAATTGAAATATAGCATTGTTGAAAATTGAACTTGCATGACAATAAATGTTAATTAAAAATAAATTCCTTAAATCAAAGAAAAAAAACTAATAATAATAATTAAATTAAAAGTAAGATTAAGATTAGGGTGGTAAGCCGATATGAAACTGAAAAAGTAATATTACAATTCACACCAATTACAACTTAACACCTCGTAATCCCAAGGGCCTGGCTTAAAGATTCTCAAGGCCTCATGATATCCATAACATCATGAGTTCGAAAGCATTTTGGGCTACTCCCTTAAGGAATCTTCCCTAATAACCTGGTGTGATACTCGAAAAGGTATACCACGTTTCTCCAAAAAAAATATAAAAACCTTAACACCTCATCAAGTTGACAAGTTGTATATATATATATATATATATATATATAGCATTATTAAAATGTTAAAACTACTACTAATTTTACAATTAAAAAAAATTCAAAAACTGAAATGGTAATATATATTATTTATAATTTTTTTTTTTTTTTGTGAATTGTAATATCCATAGCTTCACAACTAATAATAACAATAAACAAAATAAAAGTTAAAAGTAAGATTAAGATTAAGGTGGAATGAATATCATACAAGGCGAAAAGCATTAATCAAGGAGAATCCACTGCCAATGTTTGCAATAGCGAAATGCGGTCGAATCGGCTCCGATAACACCTTATCAAAAACCTCCTTCACAGCAATCTGTCAATTTTTTCAACAAACACAACAACAACAAAAAAAAAGTTTCAACTCCAATTTGAAGAAAAGAAATTGTGAGAGAGTCAGATAAGGAAGAAAGAGGGTAGAAATGGTAAAAATATATATACATCAAGAGAAGGGTTGAGAGAGAGAGCAGAAGCGAGCTTAGGGCGAGAGAGGATGCGATTGCAGACTCTGTTCCACTGCTTCGAAACGCACGTCGCTGATGCGAACCACGCCGCTGGCAGTCTCTCTAGAATGTTCTGCAATACGTCGCCGTTTATCTCATCGAACCACGGCGTCGTACGGTGCGTTTTGGTCTTGCTCATTCTCAACGACGACGACGACGATGATGAAGAAAATGAAGATGAAGAAGTCTCTGCCTCTGCCACTAGTTGTTGAAATCGAAAAACCAAAAAAAAAAAAAATCTAGAGACAATACGCTTTGGCTTACTCTTCACGGCTGCTTTTACTATGTAATAACATAGTCCAGCCACGTGGATTTTTTTATTACTATTATTATTTTTTATTTTTTTATATATAAATATAATTTTTTGAACTTTGAAACTTGTGTCATTTACTATTATTATTATTATTTTATATATATATATATAAACAATTGTTTGTCCTATCATAAAAAAAATACGATTGTTTGAACTTTGAAGCCCATGTCACTTACTATTATTATTTTTTTATTAATAAAGTACAATTAACTTTTATGTACCTGAATGGAATTCTACGTGACATAAGCAATGTGGTTAACACTTAACAACAAAGACCAAGCACGAGTAATGCCAATTTTGTGCCACACTCTCAATAGAGCGAGTTATGGTATAAAATTGTGCCAATTTTAGTGTTATTATCATTACTTATCCTTGATTGGACATTGAAACCTATGTCATGAAAAATGCCGGCCACACAAAGAAAAAAAAAATCCTACAACTTTTATCATAACTTACCACGTGGAGAGCTATGAACGATAGAAATTAAATGGCGAGTTCACGTCTTCACACCATTAGCAACTCGTCATATGGCGAGTTGTGAACAAAAGTTATGGGATTTTTGTGTCCAATCAATAATTATTATTCTTTGGCTAAAATACAAAACATATCCTCTAAGTTTTACTAGAATTTATTTCAGTTCTTTTTAACTTTGTTTTCAGTCATTTTTGTCCTCTAAGTGTCTGTTTAGGAATAATTTATTTAACTTTTTGTTAAAAATATGTTAAAGTATACTTGCAAATGGGAAAATTTAAGATTTTAAAAAGTTATACGTAAAAATCAAAAATTGTATTCAATATTGGCTTCCATTAGACCTCCATTTAACTATGTCCTTAGAGCATTTGCACCCGCACTTCTATATTGCATATGTTGGGATATTTTACCATCAAAGCGCAAAAGACATGCTTTATCGACACTGCTAATTGCAATAAATTTTGCAATAGTGTTACAATACAGTCTTACAGAGAAGACAATATTGTAGCAACTTGTAAAACTTAAACCACATACAGTATTTTATTAATTTCTCCTCTCTCTCTCTCTCTCTCTCTCCGTGGATCACTTTTCTCTCTCTCTCTAAATAACTTTTGGTTATATATTTTATTGGATAGATATACTATTTCAATATATTATATAGAAAAATAAAAGTTGAAATATTAGGTGTGTTGTAAAATTATATAGTATAAATAATAAAATAGTTTTTAAAATAGTAAAATAGAATTTTTTTTTTTTTGGGTAAAAATCCGATTGCGAACCTTCTAGCATCCCAAAACAGCCACCCAGAAAAAATGCCGTCTTTGGTGATTTTTAAATATTTAATAAATAAATTTATTATTTTAATATTTATTTCTAAATAAAAAAAGTTATTAAAAAAAAAAACAAATGACATCGAGAGAGAGAGAGCATTCTCTAGGGTCTAGGCCCAAGGAATTAGAAACATTTTTTTGATAAAATCAAGGAATTAGAAACTGTTTGACTAATGAAAGTTCAAAACTATTCTCTACCAAACAAAAGTATATACAAAAGTATATTCCAATTTTCAAAGCTAAAGTCATGAATTACTATACACGTATTGCGAAGAAAGTCTTGGAAGTAAATTAAAAGTCTTATATTACTAGGTTTACCCCCCCCAAAAAAAAAAAAAAAAGTCTTGAATTACTATACACGTATTGCGAAGAAAATGGGTCTATGAAACCTCTGGCAAAGAACTCAACTGAAGTCGCCGACATTGTCCAAAAAAATAAGGGGTTTGTAGGGGTGGGTTTTTATTTTAATTAAAGTTTTTTTTTAATTTAAAAACAAATTATTAAATATTAAAAAAATACCATATAGGACCTCGTTTTGGGAGGGGACAAAGGGCTACTTGTTAATAAGGAGAAAGGTGGTCAGATCACATGATAATCGGACTTGAAATTTTTTTAAATTAATATAGGTTATTGACCACCCAACAAAAAAAAAATTGAACACCCATAATAAATATTTGAGTCCATTAAATAAAAAATTTGATCTTTTTAAAATTTTGGTTTATTAAAGATATAATTACAAAATTATGAGAAATTTTATGTTCACAACATTTTCACAAATAAATCCTAAGTAGCAAATTGTTACTTACTGTTATTAGTGAACAAAATGTAATTTTCAGTGGTAAGTTCAAATTATAATCAATAAAAACTTTCAATTTAGAAAGTTTTGTGAAAATGTTGTGAATATAGCACTTCTCAAAAATTTCTCAAACAAATACAATTAGCCCAAATCAAATGTTTAGTTGTGATTTGTTAAATTGTGTTTTAAAGATGCAAATTTTAAAATCGGTATATATATATATATATATACACACATACTAGCCTTTAAGTACGCGCTTGAGGCTCTTCTTCTTTTTTGTGTAAGGGTCAATAATTTGCATCTATTATTGTGGGACCAAAGGGCCCAAAAAGGGGTATTGGGCTGTGGGCTATGTCCGAGGACAAGTAAATGCTAGAGAAGGTATGCGAGTCAAATATTCCGTGGAAGAGGCATGGTGATAAGGGGTTGGGATCACAATCCGAGGTGGAGTACCTCCTCGGCTGGGCAGAGCAGAGGTTAAGGGTTCGGTCTTTCATCCAAAACAATGCACCAGACGACCATATTGGTGAGGATAAACATCAAAAGGGGATAAAATAAAGGAAAATTTGGGAAATATCTCAAGAGAAAGTTGCTACCACCGCATTAAATGCTCTGCAGCTAACTCTCTGACCACATTAATGTAGAAGTGATACCTGAACAATAATCTTCAACCTTACAGCTACCTATCAAGACTTCAGGAATGTACTGATGGGACAAGGATTAAAGCCAACAAATTGATCTACACATGGAAGGCTGAGATGAAGGGAAGCAGAAGAATATAAAGAGGAAAAACCCCATTACAAGGGGATCATCTGAGAATTAGTAGAAAAACACTGTAGCCATAAGAATTGTATTGTACGTAAGTTCAAAAGAAATATATACAGGAACTATTTTCCTCGGACTTTGCCAAGGAAGATTTTCCTTGCATAAAACTTGTTTATTTTCATTTTCTAGCCATCTTTAACCAACTGTGATTATTGTACAACTCATTGAAGTCTAGTTTCTAGCCCACTCTCTACAAATTCATTGTATTGGGCTCTTTGGGCCTTTGTCCTTTTCATTTTTGGGCTTGGGAATTATAACGTGCCCTTACAATTATAATTTAGAAATTTTTTTTTCAAATAAATAAAAATGATAAACTTTAGAGATAAACAGTAACTGTAATTTCTTTTTTGAACACGAAGGGAAAAAATCCTAAATTTTAGGAGTTCTCTTTTTGAATTCAAAATGAAATTCATTATTTGTCATTTATGACATTCTTTTTGAGAGAAATTACCCTTCATTAATGATAGTATTTTTGAACTACAAAAAAATCTAGTTCAAAGAGGGAAATCCTCTTATAGATAGTATAAATATAATATATATATATATATATATATATACATGGTCTAAAAAACATACATTTTCAAATAGTTAGTATGTTAGTGCTTGTATAGAAAGGGAAAATTTCCCGACATATCACAAGTTGACACATCATACTACCAAGTCCACAAAGTACAACCAATTACAAAGCACCACGTACTATAACTAGGTTCTACCATCACCATTCAGGAACCAACAGAAATTTGCCAAGTGTCATGAAATAAAAACATAAAAAGTATACAAAATGCCAATCACACATCGGCACGTGTAAGCAATGACGTAAGCAGTCTGGCACATGTAAGCAATTACATAAGCAGTCCAATCGGGTGTTGATATGTGTCACCTTGAAAATCAAGACATTTCGGCCAATCAAAAGATGCCACGTGTCTTGGAGAAAAAAGTCTTAAAGCTCCTCCAATCGAACTGTGACACATGACACTAATCAGATTCAGCCACGTGTCGCTCACCCACCCCCAAACTCCTATAAATAGGAGTCTTCCTAAGGCATTTCTATACACATACCAAGACATCTAAAGCATAAGCAGCATAAAAGAAGATTCAGAAGTACAGAAACTCTACTGGAATCAAGCCTTGAAGCCTCTAGGAACTTCAATAACTTCAACCTCAAATACGAAGAACATTCGAAGTAAAATCGTTCAAACTACCTACCTAGTGTGAGCGACCCCGACCCACCATTTTTTTCTCAAACTGGGCCTAACTTGCTCAAACGAGTGGGATCGTGATACTCAAAATGTCAAATTTACTGTAAAATGTACTCCCTCATAGATAGAGAGTTTTGCATGAAGTCGCCACTTATTTAATTTAAATGGAAAAATAAGAAAACTTTCTCTATAAAAAAATGCTTCTGTTGTATTAATATATATGACAATTTACATCAATTTTGTAGCAAAATTTACAATGTTTTTTTGGTCCTAGATACAATCTAAGAAAGTAAATTACATTGCTCTGTTTCCAAGTTACATTCTAAAAAATGTAAAATTACATATAAAAAAGCTTAGTCTAGAACCTTTGTTCTTGGTTCGGAGGCTAATTTACAAGATAGGAAGGGATTAAACACCCATCTTGCCTGGTAAAACCGGTCTCCTAAGTTAAGGTGGCCAATATCATGTCATGTCAATCAAATGCAAATAATATGTCACATAAACATGTTAATTTGCAAGAATTGTAAACAAACATGTGTTGGGGAATTTAATGTAAAGAGAAAAAAAATGTGAAATTTGTTAGATAACAATGTAAATGTAAAGAAAGCATGAAAGTAATGACATGTTCATCCAAGAATTTAATGTAAAATAGAAAATTCCTAGCTTAGACATGTTCATCCAAGCATGATTAATAGATCAAAAAATTAGATATGTTCATCTAATCATGTTATAAAAACTTAGAAGTGTTCATCCAAGCATGTGAAGGAAAACAGAGAATTGTCATGTTATTTGTCATCCACACAATTGCAAAGGGGAAAAAAATGTTTAAGCATATTTGATCATTCAAGAAATTATGAAAAAAAAAGTAAAGAAAAATCACCTAGACATGTTCATCTAGAGAAAATCAAAATATTTAGACATATTCGTCTAAGCATTTAAAAAAAGAGTAAAACAACTACCTAGACATGTTCCTCTCAGCATTCAAATGGAAGTTGAACATTTGCCTAGAAGTGTTCATCTAAGCATGTAAAAGGAAAATCAATGAGATATCTAGACATGTTTATCCAAGTATATCACCGAAACTTTAGAAAATTTGAATGTCATGTGTCATGGGATTAGGGAATGTTATTACATTAATTTTATGTGAAAATGCATTGTATTACAAGAAACCAATTCAATATCTATATTTATTAGAAGTTATGAGAACAAATTCAACATATAGAGGAAAGATCAAGGATTGGCATGCAAAAGGAATTTGAGTATTTAGCATGTGATGAAGAACTAACATCTAAGCATGTTGGAGGGAAAAAAGAAAATCAAGCAGGTGACAGAAAACAAAAGTTTAAACATGTTAGAAGAAAATGAAAATTAAGCATGTGATAACAAACAAGAGTTCAAGCATGTTGGAGGAAAATGAATCTTAGGCATAGGATAACAAACTAAAAGTTTAAGTAAACTCAACATTTAAGTATGAATATCAAACTAAAGGCCGAATATAAAAAATATATGAGATCATAAACTCAAGTCAATGCAATACATATAGTTTATATACATGTGACAGTACATATAGTTTATTAATATTATACATTATATAAACAAGATTGAAAGGAAAAGAACCAAGTAATGAAAAGAAAGCTTAATAAAAAATCTACATACATTTTATGAGAACATAAAGGAAAGCAATTTAGCAATTTGAGATAGCTGAATCTTAATATATTCTGAAAGACTAGAGAGAGAGCAAGAAACATAAGGAACAATAAACTAGTACAGAAATTTAACACATGAAAGATAAAGAAGATAACATGAACAAAGTGCAGAAATTTAACAAACATGGAATAATAAACTAGTGCAAAATTTAAAGAACATAATTAACTACTTACCAACGTAAGGCATAAATTAAAGGGACAAGTGATCACTTAAAGGACTAGGGAGAAAGTAAGGAGATACTAAACTACAACCAAAGTAAGAACAATGGTTGCACATAGCCTGTCTTTTCTGCTTTCTCACTAGCTCTCCAGAGAAAATGGGGTGCAGAAAATGGAAGAGGTCTTCTCTATTTATAGGGGAAGGGATGGCTTAGCTTTAAAGCTAAGTTATTAACTTTCTTCTGAAGCTAAGGAAGGAAATAAACCTGTTTAGATAAGCTGGAACGGAGTTGGTGTTGACCCCCATTTGAATGTTGAAAGGAAGTTGAAGATGATACTGAACTTGTGTTATCTTCTGCAACTGTTTCGTATTTTGGCTGTAACTTTCTGATCTAAATTCCAATTGATTTGGGATTAATGTTTTTTGAAAGGAAATTCAATTCCCTACACATTTTCTAGAAATAAAGAAAACCAAATTTCAATGTTTTCTAGGCCAAAAATGTAATTCAAGTTGCTGCTAAAAATAGTAATGTTTTTTAGCATTTTTGGTTATTTTTAAAAAATTTCCTGGATCATATCTTTTTCTCTATCCAAATTGTTTTTCAAAGAGCAGATAAGATGCCATAATGGAAAACCTTTTTTTTATTATTATTTCTTAAGAAATAATAAGAAAAAATGAAATCCAATCAAAATTCACATTTAATTAATTTTAAATTAATTCTTGTTAGAACCAATCAAAATTAAGATTATGTTTGGTAACAGTTTTTTTTTTTCTATTTTCAAAAACTTTTTTTTTGGGAACGTAAAGAAAAAAAAATCTTATATTTTTTAAATAAAAAACATGTTTGGTTAGTTGAAAAAAAAATAGAAAATACTAAAATATGTTGTTACTAAGATTTGAACTTTAATTCTAACTCATTAAATGATACAGATTCATTAAATTAAATATGTATTTTCATTGACTTTTGAAAATTAGAAACTGAAAACAACATTTTGCATGTTTTCAATTTCCTCTACAAAATAAGTTTTAAGAACAGGTTTTGTTTTAAGTCCATTTTGGGTTGTCAAATAAGTTTTTTAGTTTCAAAAATAGAAATTTTTTGTTGAAAACAAAAAATAAGAGGAAAAAATAGTTACCAAACATACCATTAAGTGTTTAAAATAAGACATGGTCAGGCCCATTGTGTAGGTGAGCCACGATCATTGAAAATTGTTTATATGATAACTTTTGATCAGGTGGTCCGATCAAGGCCTATGACATGCCATTATGATCATTAGAGCATCCAAATTTGTTTTGTATCACAAATATGAAGACCTATCTATTGAAAATACGATCATGCCCTTGGTGCAAAATTACTGCTTTGTCCCAGAATGTCGGTTAAATTTAAGTTGTAAAATGGAGTGTCTACAAATCTTAAAGTTTGCTGGAATCAAGCTCAAAAGCCTCCAAAAATTTCAACAAACCACAAATTAGTGAAGGTCAACTGATTAAGCCTCGAAAAACTTCCACCATAAACCTCCAAAGACGAAGAACACAAAGAACAAAGAATTTCTAACAAGCTCATAGCTAGAGATTCATTATAATTCTATTTCAAGAGTCTTCGATCCATTCCTCAGCCAAATTAAAGGATATTTTTATATATATAAATACAATTGTTTGAACTTTGAAACCTGTGTCACTTACTATTATTATTTTTTATTATTAATATAAGTACAATTAACTTTTAAGTCCCTGGTTCTCAACAAAAAAAAAAAAAAAACTTTTAAGTACCTAGATGGACTTCTCCGTGACATAAGCAATGTCGTTAACAACAATGACCAAGGACGAGTAATGCCAGTACCATTGAAAGTGGCACAATTTTGTGCAAGTTGTGGTGCAAAGTTATGCCAATTTTGGTGGTACTAGCATTACTCGTCCTTGATAGGACCTTGAAACCTATGTCATGGAAAATGCCAACCAAGCACAAAAAAAAAAAAAAAAAAACCCTCAACTTTTATTATAACTTACCACATGGCAATCTGTGAATGATAGAAATTAAATGGCGAGTCCATGTCTTCATCACTTGCTATTGGTCATATGGCGAGTTGTGAACAAAAGTTATGGGATTTTTTGTGTCCATTCAATAATTATTATTCTTTAGCTAAAATGCAAAACATATCCTCTAAGTTTTACTATAATTCATTTCAATTCTTTTTAACTTTGTTTTCAGTCATTTTTGTCCTCTAAGTGTCTGTTTGGAAATAATTTATCTAACTTTTTGTTAAAAATATGTTAAAGTATACTTGTAAATAGGAAAATTTGAGATTTTAAAAAGTTATACGTAAAAATAAAAAATTGTATTCAATATAGGCTTCCATTAGACCTCCATCTAACTATGTCCTTAGAGCATTCACACCCGCACTTCTATATTGCATATGTTGGGATATTTTACAATAAATGTTGTAATAGTGTTACAGTACAGTCTTCAGAGAAGACAATATTGTAGCAACTTGTAAAACTTAAACCACATATTTTATTAATTTCTCCTCTCTCTCCCTCCCTGGATCACTTTTCTCTCTCTCTCTGAATAACTTTTGGTTATATATTTTATTGGATAGATATATTATTTCAATATATTATATAGAAAAATAAAAGTTGAAATATTAGGTGTGTTATAAAATTATATAGTATAAATGATAAAATAGTTTTTAAAATAGTAAAATAGAATTTTTGGTAAAAATCTGATTGCAAACCATCTTAGCATCTCAAAACAGCCACCCAAAAAAATGCCGTCTTTGGTGATTTTTAAATATTTAATTAATAAATTTATTATTTTAATATTTATTTCTAAATAAAAAAAGTTATTAAAAAAAAAACAAATGACATCATAGAGAGAGAGAGAGAGAGAGAGAGAGTATTAGCCCAAATCAAATGTTTAGTTGTGATTTGTTAAATTGTGTTTTAAAGATGCATATTTTAAAATCATTACACACACACAAACACACAAGCCTCTGAGTATGCGTATAAGGCTCTTCTATATATTTATTTTTTTTGTAAGGGTTAATAATAGAATTTTTTTTTTTCAAACAAATAAAAATGATAAACTTTATAAATAAACAGTAACTGTAATTTCTTTTTTGAATGTGAAGAGAAAAAAAAATCCTAAATTTTAGAAGTTCTCTTTTTGAATTCAAAATAAAATTTGTTATTTGACATTTATGACATTCTTTCTAAGAGAAGATTTTCCGACCTATCACAACCTGGTACATTATACTACGAAGTCCACAAAGTATGGCCAATTACAAAACACTACGTACTACAACTAGGTTCTATCATCAACATTCAGGAACCAATAGAAATTTGCTAAGTGTTATGAAATAAAAACATAAAAAGCATGCAAAATCCCAATCATACATTGGCACGTGTAAGCAATGACGTAAGTAATCCGACGCGTGTAAACAATGACATAGGCAGTCCAATTGAGTGCTCACATGTGTCACCTCGAAAATCAAGACATTTCGGCCAATCAAAAGATGCCACGTGTCTTGAAGAAAAAAAGTCTTAAAGCTCCTCCAATCAAATTGTAACACATGGCATTAATCAGACTCCGCCACATGTTGCTCACCCACCCCCAAACTCTTATAAATAGAAGCCTTCCTAAGACATTTCCATACACATACTTAGACATTTAGAGCACAAACAACATAAAAGAATATTCAGAAGTACAGAATCTCTGTTGGAATCAAGCCCTGAAGCCTCCAAGAATTCAATAACTTCAACCTCGAATACGAAGAACATTCAAAACAAAATCGTCCAAACTACTTGCCTAGATCTTAAAGTTTGCTGGAGTCAAGCTCAAAAGTCTCCAGAAACTTCAACAAACCACAAATTATTGAAGCTCTATGGATTGAGCCCCAAAAGCCCCGAAGGACTTCCATCACAAACCTTTGAAGATGAAGAACATGCGAAGAGGTTCTTGTCAACCTCTTGACCATGATTTCCCTAAATAAGAAATTAATGAAGAATTGTGTCGATTTAATCCTAATTAGTTTAAAGAGTACAAAATTTGGTTGGGGAAAAAAAATCGTAAAAAAGGATGTTACACTTTGTTTATATTGTTACTTATTAATTGAATGATAGATAGTTTAATGATTGTTTGGTTGTGTATGTTGAAAAAAAAAATTAGTTGATAATATTAATAATGAATCTATAATAAAACAATTTTAAAATACGAAAACTCGTAGAAAAAAAATATAAAACTTGATATTTTTGCTTTTTTTTTTTTTGTCACGTTATAATATTCAAGTTTAATTTTTATTAAATTTTTTAATGACCACTCTTAAACAAATTATAGGGCCACCATTATTAATGGCTGAATTAAATGAAGGCTTTAACAAAGGTCTTAATTGAACATTTTTAAAACTTTTTTTTTTTGAGAATCATACATTTTTAAACCTTAAATGATTGAATTGACTAAAAACAAAATTAAAGTACTACTGTAATGAGTTTATGTTCTCTACCAAACAAAAGTATATTCCAATTTTCAAACCTAAAGACTAAAGTCTTATGTTCATTAAAAAAATAAAAAAAAAAGTCCCAAAAACCTGCGGCTAAGAACTGAACTGGAGTGGCCGACAATGTCCCAAAAAATAAAGAGAACGATTTCCACCTCTGACCAGCACTTGAACATTTTTTAGGGATTTGGTAGGGGTGGGTTTTTTTTTTTTAATAAATAATAAAATATTAAAGTTATTAATTAAACATTAAAACACACCAAATAAAACCTCGTTTTGGGAGGGGACGAATGGCTGGCTAGGGGCGGCTTTACTTGTTAACAAGGAGAAAGGTGGTCAGATCACCTGAACATCGGACTTGAATTTTTATTTTTTATATACCTTTAAAAAGTTAAATTTTATATTAATATAAATTATTGACCGCTCTAGAAAAAAAATCTCAACCACTTAAAAAAGAAAAAAAAAAAAACTTGAACACCCTCGAAAAAAAATTTTGACCCCATTAAAAATAAATTTTCATCTCTCCAAAATTTTGGTTCATTAAAAATTGAACCAAAAAATTATGAAAAATTTTATATTCATAACACTTTCACAAATAAATCTTAAATGGCAAGTTGTTATTTGCTATTATTAGTAGACAAAAGATAATTTCAGTAGTAAGTGTGGGTTTGGATATAGATGAAAATGTTGGCGTCTGCGTTTTCCTCTTTTTTTTTTTTTTTTTTTTTTTTTTTTTTTTTTGGAGAGACCCGCGTTTCTTTTTGACTTTATCTGTCAGTGCACTGTTCACTCCAGCAAAATAAGCGGTGGACAGTGCACTCCAGTGGGTCCCATGCACTGTTTAGGGACCCACAAACCTCACTTTTCAAAAACTTTTTCATTAAAAATGGGTCCCACGGCACTATTCACACATTTAAAAATTATTTTGTTACAGTGTTTTCAGTTTTCAGCAAAATAAACGGTATCCAAATGGACCCTAAGTTCAAATTAAAACTAATAATAACTTATCATTTATAATTGCCCAAACAAATTCAAATTAGCCCAAAAGCCCAAATCAAATGTTTAATTGTGATTTTTTAAATTGTGTTTTCAAAAGGCATATTTTATACATAAATACATACATACATACACACACACATATAGATATATATATATATATATATATATATTCTAAAAAACTGTATATTTTCAAATAGTTAGCCGGTTGGTGCTTACTTTTAGTCTTTAGTTAAATTTGTTGAATTTATGTAATACATTTTGTACACATACATATGCACTAAAGTAATACCTGAATATTTTTATTGAATATGATTAATGTAATAGTTGAATGGCCAAATTGAATATATTGAATGAACTTATAGTTTACCCTTTATTCTTTTGCTAGCACTATGAACAAATTTCTTATAAGGAAATCACTTTTATTGCAAAATTCATCTTTTAAGCAATTCGTACTTACTTGAATAATCTTCTTTCATATCCTAGCCTATGAGAAAATATCTCATCTTTTCATCCTCATGATCGGGATGAAATAATTAGAGCATATTTACAAAGAGGTTCTTGTCAACCTCTTGACCAGGATTTCCCTAAAATATAAATTAATGGAGAATTGGTCGATTTAATCCTAATTAGTTTAAAGAGTACAAAAATTGGTTGAAAAAGATCATTAAAAAAGATGATGCATTTTGTTTATATTGCTACATATTAAATGAATGCTAGATCAATAGTTTAATAGTTGCTTGGTTGTGTACATTGAAAAAAAAAATGTAGTTGATAGCATTGATAATGAATCTATAAAAAAAAGATTTCAAAATATGAAAACTTGTTGAATGAAATTTTGAAATTTTTATATATTTGTGTTTTTTTTTTGTCACATCGTTATATTAAAATTTTTTTTAAAATTAAAATTTTTTTAATTTAAGTTTTTTAATGATCACCTTTAAAAAAATTCTTAGAGCCACCATTGCTAATGGCATAATTAAATGGAGACTTAACAAAGGCCTTGTTTGGTCACTTTTAAAACTTAAACGACTGGATTGTCTAAAAAAAAAAAAATTACAAGGCTGAAATGAATTCTAACAAAACTCAAAAGGTGCATTTTGTATTTTAGCCTTATTCTTTCTTATGATAATCCATGCAGCACACCAAAATTCCAACAATTCCATAACATCCAGCCCCCCTTGAACCTGTGGGCCCACCATAAAGTTCTTGGTGTCGGCTTGGGCCACCTTGACAAATAATGGACACCAGTGGGACCTGCGGCCACATGTCCGGCTCTAAACGAAAATCCTCTTAGGAGCTGATTATGGAAGACTCTTTTGATGAAAAAAAGCAAAATTTGCTAAATGAGGAGGCACATACTCTGGGCAAACTCATGGCAGACAACCTAGGATCAGCGGTGGCTGCTTGGCAACACCACCGTACATAATGAGTATTTTGAGCTAGAACTGTCGGGGGCTTAGGAACCTCCGTACAGTGAATGCTCTCCAGAGAGCATGGAAGAAGCAAGCTCCCATCTGTGTCTTCTTAATGGAGACAAAACTCTCTACTGAACAACTGAATAACATGAAAGGAAACTGGGAATATAACCAAGGATTGGTGGTCTCTAGTGATGGTTCAAGTGGAGGCTTGGCACTCTTATGGAAACCAGGCACTCAGGTACATGTCAAAAATTTTTCACGCTAGTTTATTGATGCCCATATTGTCTGTGATATAACAGGTATAACATGGAGGCTAACTGGTTTCTATGGCCACCCCGATACCAACAAGCGTGAAGAGACATGGACTCTTCTTGAATCCCTTGGACGATCAAACGCTCTACCTTGGCTGTGTCTGGGTGACTACAATGAAATTCTTAGCCAAGCGAAAAAGGACGAAGGATGCCTTCGACCTGCCAGGTAGATGGACCGTTTTCGCATGGCGATCTCACATTGTGGTTTTTTGGACTTAGGCTATTGTGGATCTCCATTCACATGGTCGCGGAACCATCCCACTGAGGGTCGCATTAGCATACGCCTAGACAGGGCGCTTGCCACCGCTGCATGGAAATCCAAATTCACCGGAGTATCAGTTCAACACCTTTCAATGTCCACCTCAGACCACTCCATGATTGCAGTACATTTGCCACCCTCTAAGACTCGGCTCAAACGTTCTCGACCACCTTTCTGCTTTGAAGCAATGTGGCTTCGTGACCCACGTTGTGCTGAAATAGTGGAGGAGGCATGGATGGAAGGACTATACAACCCAAATGGTGCCCCAAGCCTTGAAAGTTGTAGAGCTCGGCTATCTACATGGAACAAAACTGAGTTTGGGCATGTCGGAAGGCAGATTGCAAGGTTGGAAAAGGAATTACAATCTCTAGAACAACATCACCATCCTAACCATGAAAAGATTGAAGAGGTCCGTAAAGCTTTGAATTGCTAGCTTGATGCTGAAAACACAATGTGGCACCAGAGGTCTAGACATTTGTGGATCACTGATAGCGACCGAAACACCTCCTTCTTTCACCAAAAAGCTTCTAACTGTAAAGACAGAAACCTCATCCGAGGCATTACGGACACAAATGGGGTATGGCAAGAGGATGCTCAGGCTGTGGAAAGTGTTGTTCTAGACTACTTCAACTCCATTTTTCGGTCCAACGGCCCTACAAACACTGCTCCAGTAACTGCAGCCGTTCGACCTATGGTCACTGCCCAAATGAATGAGTACCTTTGTCAGCCTTTTCAAGCAAATGAGATACACAAAGCATTGAAGCAAATGCATCCAAAGAAATCCCCGGGCCCAGATAGTATGCCTCCACTCTTCTACCAATATTTTTGGTCTTTGTTGGGTGAGTGTGTTACAAAAGCTATACTTGACTTTTTAAATTTGGGAATCATGCCTCCTAAGTTTAATGACACTCATATCGTCCTCATCCCAAAGGTGAAAAACCCTACCAAGATAACAGAATATAGACCCATAAGCCTAAGCAATGTTATCTCTAAATTAGCTTCCAAAGTTATTGCAAATAGGCTTAAACGCTTCCTCCCTGATATCATTAGTGAAAACCAGAGTGTGTTTATGTCTACTCGGCTTATTACAGATAATGTATTAGTGGCTTTTGAGACCATGCATCACCTAAATCAAAAATGAAGTAGGCGGGTTGGGGAAATGGCTTTAAAGCTTGATATGAGTAAAGCTTTTGATAGAGTTGAATGGGGCTGCCTTCATGATATAATGTTAAAGATGGGTTTTAATACTAAATGGGTTAACTTTATGATGCTTTGTGTTACCTCTGTTACATATTCCATCAGGATCAATGGCGAGCCCCGTGGCCATATCACCCCTACGAGATGCTTGCGACAAGGGGACCCCATATCCCCTTTTCTTCTCTTGTTTTGTGCAGAAAGACTATCCGCCCTCCTCAATCAAGCCTCTAAAAGTGGGCCAATCCATGGTGTTGCTGCATGCCCACGGGGTCCACAGATCTCCCACCTTTTCTTTGCAGATGATAGTATAATCTTCTGTCGAGCCACTAGTGTTGACTGTGCTCACCTAGAACACATCTTGGAGACCTATGAACAAGCATCTAGCCAACAACTCAACCGTGACAAGACTACCTTATTCTTCAGCAAAAACAGAACACTTGAGGTTTAGGAGGACATTAAACATCGTTTTGGGGCAGAAGTTATCAGATAACATGAGACTTATCTGGGGTTACCTTCCCTGGTGGGTCGTTCAAAAAGAAATACCTTTCGAGCACTTAAGGAAAGACTGGATAACAAGCTCTCGAGATAGAAGGAGAAGTTGCTCTCACAAGTCGGAAAGGAAATCCTCATCAAGGCAGTGGCTCAAGCGATTCCCACCTATACAATGAGTGTCTTTAAGCTTCCAGACTCCCTTTGTGATGAGATGACAAGTATGGTTCGTAAGTTTTGGTGGGACCAAAAGGAAGGGAGAAATAAAATGGCTTGGTTAAGCTGGGAAAAAATGTGTGCACCCAAAAAAGATGGAGGTTTGGGCTTTCGTGATCAAAAATCTTTTAACATTGCACTCTTGGCAAAACAAGGCTGGCACCTTCAAAGCAACACACGCTCCCTAGTTCATCGTGTTCTCAAGGCATGTTACTTCCCTGACCGTGACTTCATCCATGCTGAATTGGGCCGAACACCCTCCTATGCTTGGAGAAGCATAATGGCTGCCCAAGATGTTGTTGGGGCCGGTCACCGATGGCAAGTGGGTGATGGCACTTCTATACAGATTTGGAGAGATAAATGGCTGCCAAAGCCCTCTACTTTCCAAGTCATCTCTATGCCAAAAACCTTACTTGAGACTGCAATACGTAATAAAAGTTTTAGTCTTCCTATCAAAAAAAGAAAAAAGAAAAACTAATTAAGTGAGATTCGAATCTTGTTAAAGGAGTACCATTTGTGTCAATTTAATCTTGAAATTTTAAAAATGGATTTCAGATGACTTTTATTCATACTTACCTAAGTTAATTTAAAATATAATTTTTAAATTTGGAGAAGTTGTACATCTTTTATCTATTTGATTTTGTATTAATAAGGATCAAAATTAACTATGATATGGATATAAAAGAGTCCCATTTTATGTACTCAGTCCATTCAAATCATTTGAGTAGCACATTCAAAATGATTAAGCAAGATTTCAATTTAATAAGCTTTCCAACATCTTGCCCAAAATTATAATTGTGCCCTACAACTACCATAACATAAATTCAACATAATGGCCGCCATAACCCACCATGAAACTTGCATATAAACCTAATTCCAAGAAAATTATAATTGTTGCCCCTACAACTACCATAACATAAATTCAACATAATGGCCGCCATACCCCACCATGAAACTTGCATGTAAACCAAATTCCAAGACATGTTTGAGATAACACTAATTATTTATAATTAAAAAACCATAGCTTCTTAAGAGAGAGAGAGAGAGAGAGAGATAACACTAACTTGGGCATCAAAGATCCCAAGCCCAACATCACACCAATGTCTTCTTATAAATTTTTTTTTTTTTTTTTTTTTGGTAGGTATTCATTGTCCACATCAGCGATACAATCAACTAATTCATCAATTATAAGTTGAACAACTATTTTTGTTAAAATTAATTCTATCAGGGAAGTTAAAATGAGTAATATTATATGATTTTTAAATTTTCATGATGTAAGATAACACAATAGTAGTTAACTATCAGGGAAGTTAAATTGTAATTTGCCTCTCTTTATTTATTGTTTTTCCAAGACAACTTGTAAACTACATCAGTAGACATTTTCTACCTTTTCTGTTTAGGTTTAGAGCTAACATGACCTGTAGTTTTATTCATTTTCCAAATGACTTGTACCTTAATACCCCTCCTACTTTTGAATGTGTACTTTCATACCTCGATGATCACAATGCCTGATATGTCAGCCAAACGCTCCTACAAATAGACAGAACAAACTTAAATCTTTGAGGCAACTGAGGGAAATCGAATGATTCTAGAGCACAAGGCTGATGATAGAGCAACACAATCAGTTTTGGGTGTAAGCGAAAATTGAACTCAGATCTCTTATTCAACCGTTAGAGATTTTACCAGTTTTATGTATGTATAAATACAATTAACTTTTAAGTTCCTTAATTGCTGATGATAGCTCTATCATCAGATCAAGATATCAATCGGTTTTTGAGATAGAAGGGAATTAAACCCCAGATTATTCAACCATTAGAAATTTTACCAATTAAGTTAACTGAAACCCATATAAATATAATCGTTTGAACTTTGAAACGTATGTCATTTACTATTATTATTATTATTATATATAATTATTTGAACTTTGAAATCTATGTCATTTATTATTGTTATTTTTTTTTTATGTATATATAAATACAATTAACTTTTAAGTACCCGTCAAAAGCCTTGTAGCTGAAATGACACTTCCTCATGTACAAAATACTTGAGGGTCTAAGGGGGAAAGGGTTTGAGTTACGGGGTTAGCAGCATGTTGTAATTATTTCTCAAAAAAAAAAAAACTTTTAAGTACCTTGATTGAATTCTGTGTGACATAAGTAATGTCGAACTTTGATAACAACATTGGCCATTGAACAGTCCTTCTTGGTAGAACTTTGAAACCTATGTCATGGAAAATGCCGGCCATACCAAAAAAAAAAATCCCACAACTTGTCGTATAGCGAGTTGTGAGTGGTGAAGATTAAATGGCGGGTCCACATCTTCACCACTTGCAACTTGTCACATGGTGAGCTGTGACAAAAATTATGAGATTTTACTAGAATTCATTTTAGTCCTTTTTAACTTTATTTTAAATTATTTTTGTCCTCTAAGTGTCCGTTTAAGAATAGTTTGTCTAACTTTTTGTTAAAAATATCCTAAAGCATACCTGTGAGAAAAATTGAGATTTTAAAAAATTATAAGTAAAAACTAAAAATTGTATTCAATCGAGGCTTCCATTAGACCTCCATTTAATAATGTTGTTTTTGGTGATTTTTAAATATTTAATTAATAAACTTATTATTTTAATATTTATTTCTAAATAATAATGATAACTAAATAAATAAATAAACCAAATGACATCATTGAGAGAGAGAAACTATTCTCTAGGGTCTAGGCCCAAGGAATTAGAATTTTTTTTTTTTCTATGGCTATGTTTGCACAATAGCATACCCTCAGCGGAAGTGTTGGGTGCAAGAGGTTTAAACTTTAACCCAATATGTATGATGTGTCACAGGAGCAATGAGTCCACCACCTTCTCAAGGAGTGCGAAATAGCTCAAAAATTCTGGCAAGAATTGCAAATCCCTTATTGCCTAAGAGATTCCTTTAAGCTTCGAATTGGAGAGTGGCTTGAACTCAATTGCAAGGCTAGGATGAGCTCCAAATTTATGGGTATTCTGTGGAAGTTACTGTTTCTGATGGGAGTATGGCAGCTATGGTTACATTGGAATAACTTTGTGTTTTGGACAGGTAAGGTGGACCACCTGATATTGAAATGATGCATCTAGGTCAGTGTAGAATTTTTCTCCATTGGTATGGAGACAAAAGTAAAAAACCCCAAAACCATCATTCCAGTAGGGTGGGAGAAGCCACTAGAAGGGTGGATGAAACTAAATTCATATGGTTCAACTTTGGGAAACCCAGGAAGGGCCGGGGGAGGAGGTATAATTCGAAATCATGAAGGAGATTGGATATGAGGGTATGCTAGAGCTCTTGGTAATACCAAAAATATTGTTGCAGAATTGTGGGCACTAAGAGATGGGCTGAACTTGGCAAGGGAGCTCAGGTTGAATAACCTTATTATAGAACTTGATGCTTTAAGTGTTGTAATTCTCATGAACAATGACTCTGAAAATTTGTTGATGAAACCCCTCCTAACTGATTGCAAGAACCTATTGAAGGCAATCCCAAATAAGCAGGTAATACACACCTACCGCAAAGCTAACCAGTGTGCAAACGCATTGGCAAAGCTAGGAGCTAACTCCTTATCATCTTTTGTTGTCTTTTAGAACCACCGCCTGTGGTGGAAAATATTTTGGCTTTTGATAAAGTAAATATGCACTGTAATAGACTTGTTAATTTCTAGTTAATGCAGTAATCTTGGTTTACCCAAAAAAGAATTTTTTTTTTTTTTAATAAAACCAAGGAATTAGAAACAGTTTGACTAATGAAAGTTCAAAACTATTCTCCAGCAAACAAAAGTATACATGTTTAGCACCAAAAAAAAAAAAAAAAGGGTATATATTTCAATTTTCAAACCTAAAGACTAAGTCTTATATTAGGTTTACCCCAAAAAAAAAAAAAAAAGTCTTAAATTATTATAATGCATTGCGAAGAAAATGGGTCTACGAAACCTCCGGCAAAGAACTGAACTGGAGTCGCCGACAATGTCCAAAAAAATAAGGGATTTGGTAGGGGTGGGTTTTTTTTTTTTTTAAATTAAATTTTTTAATTTAAAAATAAATAAATAAATATTAAATTTATTATTTAAACATTAATAAAACACCAAATAGGACCTCGTTTTGGGAGGGGACTAATGGCTAGGGGCGGCTTTCCTGGTCAGATCACATGAACATTGGACTTTGAAATATTTTTTTATTTACCTATAAAAAGTTAAATTTTAAATTAAAATAGATTCTTAACTGCCTTAGGAAAAAAAATCTTGACCACTTTTATAAAATACTAGCCTTTGAGTACGCGCTCACGCGCGTGCTTAGAGGCTCTTCTATTTTTTGTGTAAGGGTTAATCTAGAGTATTTATTATAATTTGAAATTACTACATTTTCTAATAAAAAAAAAAATGTAAGAGTGTGATAAGTATTATGTGTGGTGAAATAATTTTTCATCACACCCCTAGGTCTTTTTTGTAATTGAAAAATATAGTAATCCCAAATTTTAATAAATGTTCTAGATTAATTCTTAGCCAAAAAATAGAAGCACCACTGAGTTAAAACTTAAAACACTTCAAATTTTAGAAATTCATATGTGAAACTCTTAGCATGACTGAACAGATTTTCTTCAAAATCATTCTCTTGTATTTCAAAATAGAAAATTAGGACATTGTTAAAAACGTAGTAACCCCTAAAACTTCCAATCCCCCAAATCTTCCAATCCCCCAAATCAAAAATTCAGATGACACATTAAAAAATGACAAAATTGATTCCCCAATTTTTACCATCTTCAAAGGATAGCAACTTCTTAAACATTGAATTAAGAAATTGAAATGATTTTGAGTAATCAATCTAATCCAAAATATCAGAATAAAGGGAAAAAAAATTCTGAAAGCAAAGTAACTAAAAATTTTGTCTAAATAAATAGAACAAAGCATTAAAATAAAAAAGATCTTTTTTTTTTTTGGATAGAATAAAAAAAATCTTTGAAAAGTAACGAAAGCTTTCAAAAGAGAGTGGAAACTAAACGAAGTGATCATAGGATTTTTTAGCTTGCATATTTCTCAATGTAAACATTATTTCTCAGCGTAAATAGACAAAATATAAACAAATTTTAATAAAGACAAAATACGAACAATTTTGATAAGTAAATGAACAACCTACATATTACATCTTATGCACAACAATTAAAAAAATCCCCACACATCAATAAACCCATCTTGAGACATAAATTATTAATAGAACCAAAGAAAAAAAATAAATAAACCCATCACTTTGCCAATGGGATAAGAGGGAGTCCTAGAACTCTATAGAAACAAAGAATGAAACTGGTGATTGCTATTGAATTGCGATTCCTCAAAAAAACAAAACTTATACACCCCTCAAAACTTATACTTTGTAACTCTGTTTTGGGTGGTTGCCTCCTCCTTGCCAGTCACCACTCTTAACAAAATGTGAAAATGGTTACTGCTTTGAGTAACATAGCAAGATTGGCCTCTTCCTGTGTGTGTGTGTGTTTTCTTTTTTTTGGTAACTTTCAGGAGATTGAGGATAGAAATGGATTGACAATTGTGCATAGAAAGTCTATGGTGAATTTGAGTTTGTTGAAAGGCTGTGGAGATATTTTTCTGTTCAGGATGAAAGAAAAAAAAAATAGAAGAAGCAAGAGAAGGATGTAAACTGAAATTGTATTTTTTTTTTTTTTTTCATTAGGTTTTTTGTTTTTAATTTTTAAGAAGAAGTTAAAAACATTTTAAATAAATTGTAATATATATATCTATTTAGTTTTTTTTTTGGGATAAACTGGAGGATGTTTTTAAAAAAAAAAAATTGATTTGAAGTTAACGTGAGGATGATTTATTTTTTTTAAAGAAAAAAAACTTTGAAAAAGTGAGTTAGTGGAAGAATGATCCTGTTTTGTAGGAAATGTTTTAGGTGAGAGTTAGAGATATATTTTTACTAAGTTATCCTTAAGTTTTGCCTCTACTTAAACATAGGCTATAGGGGTATTTTGGAACCAAAAAAAAATCCGGTCTAAACAGGTGTAGCCCCTTAAATAGTAGTATAAAAAAAGTAAAAACTTGAACACCCTATAATATATATATATATATGTGTGTGTGTGTGTGTGTGTGTGTGTGTGTGTGTGTATTTGAGCCCATTAAAAATAAATTTTCATCTCTCCAAAATTTTGGTTCATTAAAAGTTGAACAAAAAAATTATGTGAAATTTCATACCCACAATACTTTCATAAATAATTCCTAAGTATCAAGTTGTTACTTGCTATTATTAGTGGACAAAAAGTAATTTCAATGGTAAGTTCAAATTAAAACCAATAATAACTTTCCATTTAAGATTTGTTGTGAAAGTATTATGAACATAATACTTCTTAAAAATTTCCCAAACAAATACAAATTAGCCCAAAAACCCAAATCAAATGTTTAATTGTGATTTTTTTTTTTTAGAAAGTAATTGTGATTTTTTAAATTGTGCTTTCAAAAGTCATATCATATCATATATATATATATATATATATAAGTTGAACAACTATTTTTGTTAAAATTAATTCTATCATGGAAGTTAAAACGAGTATTATAAAATGATTTATACATTTTCATGATGTAAAATAAGTAAATAACACAGTAGTAGTTAACTATCAGGGAAGTCAAATCGTAATTTGCCTCTCTTTATTTATTGTTTTTCCAAGACAATTTGTAAACTACATCACTAGACATTTTCCACCTTTTCTGTTCAGGTTTAGAGTTAACACGACCTGTAGTTTTATTCATTTTCCAAATGACTTGTAGCTTAATTAATACCCCTCCCACTTTTGAATTTTTACTTTCATAACTCGATGGTCACAATGCCTGATATGTCAACTAGTCAGGTCAAATTGTTTTCTTATAATGTTACAAGGAAACCAATGGTGCAGTTTCAGCAACTAAAAACGAGAAAAGCAAAAGGAATGTAAAACCCATGAGCTACCCACTATTTTAACTTGTACTCCTACCCTCAAAGGTAAAATTTGCAAGATAATGTTATTTTGATTTGTACTATTTTGAAACCATTTGGAGATCTAGTTATGTTTTTAAACCAACTTGATGACAGCATTTGAGCCAAACGCTCCTACAAATAGCCAGAACAAACTTAAATCTTTGAGGCAACTGAGGGAAATCGAATGATTCTGGAGCACGAGGCTGATAAACTTAACGACTCGGGTTTGATTTTGCATAAACATTGAAATTGAATTGCTCAAAGTCAAATCGACTCCAATCTCTATAGCATCAGTTGAAAATTGACAGCTTTGTTAGAAAAAAATTAGTAGTCCATAAGGCAATCTAATAAGAGCAGAAAAAATTTAACACTCTGGACATGTATATGACATCACTAGATAAACTGTGCTACCGACATGCAGACAGCAGCGGGAAGACTTCTCTTTGTTGCTTTCTTCAATCAAACCTGAAGAGGCACGAACAATTTCGCCACCGCAGAATACTCCTGCCAATGGTACCCCAGGAAAGTCCTCTATGAATGGAGAGCTAACAAGGTTGCGGCGTTTAAAGAATGAGTCACTGCACCCACAACATGAGAAAATAAACCCTCCAAAAACTTCCTTCTTAATATTAACAGGAACAGCCCTCTTGTGATGACAATTGTTGGAACTTCCATCTTGCTTCAAGCTTTTGAGATTTACAGAGGCATTATTACGATCTGAACGGTAGAATTGGAAGTAATCACCAGTTCTGATGTTAAAACCATCGACATAAAGGCTACTTTCACCTCCCCTGTCAATAGCCAAAAGACTCAAAAGACATTATTTAAAAAAAGAAGAATGCAACAAAGAATTAGTTAACTGCAACACTAGTCAAGTGACGGCAAAAGAAACACCAATAACACAATTATTCATTTAAGAATAAATTTCAAATAGTTACCCTCTAACTCGATGAAACGCCAAGGATGTTATTGTCTTTTCCTTTGACCGAATACAGTAATTTCTTTGTTTATTAACCCCAATGTACAGTGGGTACAGCTCATAATGATAATCCAACTGTAACATATATTTCAGTTTATGAGAAGCAAGCATATAGAAAGAGAAAAAATGACATAATACAAGTATACACATCTCATTCTATATAAAAAAGTTCTTAAATTTTATAATCTGCGAGTGAGTGTAGGGGCAGGCGGGGCATAGCACCACAAACCACACGCTTCTACTATCACCGGTATAAATGAATAGTTGAAGAAACCAGAAATATCCATAAGAATGAGCTGATGATCTATCACAAAGAGACTCTAGTAAATCATTTCCTAAGTATCAGAGTGCATCTAAAGCATCAATATAGTCTCCATGCTCATTTCATGTGCATCTAAGGCATAAACATAGTCTCCATGCTTATTTGAGTACCAAAAAGGAGAAAGAAGAAAAGTAGTTGAAGATTATCATGTTATAATCCTAATGTCCCACATGGATTAAATGTAAGCTTAACCACGTGTTTATAAGCTCTTGAGCACCCTCCCCTTGCAAGTTAGTTTTTAAGGGTAAGTTCTATCCATGAGTTCCTAACATTTGGTATCATCTCCTAGTCCCATGATTTCAAGAGAAAGAATCCATGGGAAGCAACATTTTTATTCAACCACAAATTTATTGTTTGAAAATACTAGTGTACCTCATTACTGATATCATCTAACATTGTTTGACCATCAAGAATATCCCTATCTCCTTCCCTTCTACCAGTAAGCCATGTAGAAGTAGTACGACGAGGTGAATTAGGTCCGTCCAACGTAACAGAAGCTGCTTTGTATTTGGGACCTATTGCCGATACACCATTTGACAATGCAACACGAAATTGAATATCCCCTATACCTTATTGTATACAGAAAATCCAAGGAAAAAGAGAGAGAGAGAGAAAGATATAAGTGATAGAAAATCATAACTTCAAGCAAAAGGAAAGTAAGAACATAGAATACAGACATGTATATAACGTGAAGAATTGAATTAGAGTAATTGAACTCAAAAAAAAAAAAAAATTAGAGTAACAGAGACGTAAAAACACAGACACCATATAATGATGGGACAGAGTTGAGCTTCACAAAGCACCCCTCTCCTGTTAATTGTACATATATTTTTCAATTTATTTCCCATGATTATCCATAAATCTATTAATACATAATAATAAAAAATATGCATGTCAGAAAATAATGTCTTAATTCATTTTGGACGCATAAGATAACAAATAGTACCACATAAATAAACACAATAATAACTACCACTAGACTTGTGTCTATCCCTTGCAAATACTAGAGCTACAGCATCTTCACAGTAGCCATTTCCACAGACACCTCTACTGTTATATCGAAAGCGGCCTCTCTCATCACCCACAATCACAGTTTCCTTTGGCATGGCATAATCTGCAATACACAAGTTGTAATCAACTAAAGCCGGTCAAGCACGAGCTTGCCACTAACAGATCATCAAAATTCACTAGTAATAGTATAAACTTCCAAGGACCAAAGGAATCTTCCATTACATAGCCTTTCTCAGAAACCAAACGAAAGATTTAATTTCTTTTCCTCTAAAATAAATCTAATAAAAGAAAAAAAAAACAAATAAAAGAAATTGAATGGGCAGATCAATACTCACCCAACACATCAATATGGGGTTTCAAGTCCACAAGCCTTTCCTATAAAATCATCCACATCACATGTTAGTAACACAACCAAGGGGGAACTGTTCTAAAGATATAGAAGGATGAACTTACTCCAAACATTATAATCGCAACTGGGGATGTACAACCCGAAACCGACGCTGTGTATTTCTTAATATCCTTCACAAACTTGTCAGTCATTGCCACTTTGGGTTCCTAATATCCAAATATTTCTTCATGTCAACTCATAATAAATTTAACACCTTTCCTTAAAAATTAATAAATGACAAAAAGTTGCCAATTTTCACTGAAAAATTAATGCAGTATCCTAACATCCAAAAAAAAAAAAAAAACCATAATATCAATATTTCATAACATAAAGCCATTATTATCTTGAACACCCTGCCACATCATCTAAGATGGCTATTTCAAATAAACTCATTATATTAACATAATATCAATATTATAATGACCTTTTACTCAAAAAAATATATGTAATATTAATACTTCATATTTCCTAACATAAAGCCGTTATTAGAGAAAATCAGCATTCATGTTTCAGTGCAAAAGTTAGTCACCCAGGGATTTCCTAGAAGTGGGATTGCATCAACTTTTAATCCTGGTACATAGCCAATAGTCAAAACAATGCCATGATTTGTATCTTCTATGTTCGAGCCATATTCATCGTCTGAATCACCATCAGTAGCTCCCCAATTTGCCTACATTAACATTTAAGTTGTTAAAAAAAATCAACATAAGTAAAATCATTATTCTTCTACGACAACTTCCCCCAAAAATGACAATTTACCAATAAAAAGTACCCAAAGAAAAAGAGAGAGAGAGAGAGAGAGATGAACCTCTCTAAATTCATTGGTAAGCGCATCCCTTCCAATTAGTCCATTGGCAATAGAAATAACGATCGGAGTTCTCTTAAACCTTCTCACAATCTGTATTATATGCATTAACAAACATTTAACTCACAATCTAAATAAGGCTAAACTACACTTTCCATTCCTTATATTTGGTTTGTGTTCAATTGTCATCCCTCAAAATGTTTACAAATTGACTGTAATACAACATTAACAAATTATATTTCACCCCATCAATTGTACTACAAAATGTTTACAAATTGACAAGACAATAATTGTGACAACTGTGATTGGTGCCACATATAATAAAATAAATTTCTTTACTATGCTTTTGTCTTATGTTTAGAAATTGAATCTCCAGAAATATAATACTCTCTACTCCTATTAAGTTTTTGTGGACAAAAATAATACCTTGAAGATATTTTAGGAACAAATTTACCTTTTTTTTTTTTAACAAATGCTCACAAAAAATGAATGGGATGGCAGAAATGAGGCTTTTTTCACCCGTTAGGCTAATTTCCCAAACACATTAGTTATATGTCCGATTTTGATACGTGACCACTTTTGAAATTTAAGTCTCGGATACTCGAGTTCCACGCAGAAAATCATGAGATGATTTTTTTTTTTTTTTAAGTTGAATTGAGTTTTAGAAACTCGAGTTACAAATGTAGTTACATAACTAAAATGTTCGCAAAATTAGCTTCACGGGGGCCAAAAAAAACCCGAAATGAGTGACATTTTAATATTTTTTTCGCGACGAAGAAAATAGAAACTAATTTAAAAAAGAAAGATTAAGATGAATCCATACAGGGCGAAAAGCATCAGGCAACTCGAATCCACGGGCAATGTTTGCGATAACGAAATGCGGTCGAATCGGCTCCGATAGCACTTTATCAAGAACATCTTCCACAGCACCCTATATCAATTTTCAACACATACCAAAAAAAAAAAAAATCCACACTTCAGTTAATGCAATCAATGTACTCAAAACCCTAATTTGAAGCAGAGAAATAGGAGAAGGGTAGAGTGGTAAATTTGTTTTTACATACAAAGGGACAGGGATCGAGAGAGAGAGCAGAAGCGAACTTAGGGCGAGAGAGGACGCGATTGCAGACTGTGTTCCACAGTTTCGAAACGCACGTCGCTGATGCGAACGACAAGGCTGGTAGTCTCGCTAGAATGTTCTGCAGTACGTCGTCGTTTAGCAGAGCGAACAACGACGACGACAACCCTGTTGTCGTAGTACAGTGCGTTTTGATTTTGGATCTCCTCGATGAGGATGATGATGACGACGACTCTGCCTCGCTCATCGTTGTTGTGAAATGCAAAGTATAGAATAGTACCCGCGTGCTTTTATATGTAACTAACACATAATCCCGCGGGAACTATTCGCGCCAAATGATACTAACGCACAAAGCATTGCAGTGTTAGATTTTACGCCTTAAAATTTTAAGATTTAGATTTTATCTCTTAATTTTTTTAAGTTATTATTGGACAAACTAAATACACTAGGTAAGTTTAGGTAAGTTTATGTAATATTTAACAGAAAAAATGGACGGAAAGGCTGTTGATTCAAGCAAGATAAAACTCTAAAGGATAAAATTTAAATTTTGAAATTTTAAGATAAAAAATTCAAAGGCATTCAAACTTTAGATGTGCAGTTTGCAATTTGACATTTTTTTTTTTTTTTTGTTAAACACAATTATTTGAAACCTATAACAATAGATATCTTTTTAATATTGGCAAATGCTAATTTTAGGGATAAGAGAATCAACCGATTAAGTTTGTTACTAAAACTAGCCTTTTGTGTGTTGAATTAAGTGAGATTTGAAAATTTTGTTAAATTATCATTTGTTTCAATTTATTCTTGAAATTTTAAAAATAGATTTAAGATGACTATTATTCATACTTAGTTTTTTTTTTAAAAAAAAAATGCTAAAATTGGATAAGTGGTACATTTTCATCTATTTGATTTTGATTTTTTTATTGAGATTTAAATTAGCTATGATATGGGTGTAACTAGCAAGTCTTATTTTATGTACCCAATTCAGCTAAATCATTCGAGTTGGTCTTTGCCTAACTTAAACATGTTCAAAATGATTGAGCAAGACTTTGATTCATGAAGGCTTAAGTCTAACCAATCTAAGGGCCCGTTTGGATGGAGGAAGGGGGGGGGGGGGAGAGGGAAAGTGGAGAGAAGTAGAGTAAAGTTGGTTGAAAATATGCTAATTTTGTGTCAAATCTACTCTACTTCCCCTTCCTCCCCCTCAATCCAAACAAACCATAAATTTGGGGTAATGACTATATATACTTCTTAGGATTTGGCACAAAATTACAATCGTCGTCCCACATGTTTAGTCACCCATAACGCATCATGAAACCTCAATACAAACTTCTTCTTCTTCTTTTTTCCAGAACCTCAATACAGACTATAAATATATTAAAGTCATGATCGAGGTAACAAGCAAATTATAAAAAAATTTATATAGAGAGAGAGCACTAACTTGGGCATCATATGGTATCCTTTTTTACAGGTATCCATTGTCCAAGTTAGTCATACAATTATTTGATTCATTAAGAGCATTAACATTAAGAGGTGTAAAACTCCCCAAATTGCTATTTTACAACCCAAAACCAATAAAAATATACAACCGGATTGCTCTATGTAAAATTTATACCAACCTACTACAATAATTTGGTATTTTTACAAATTATTGTTCATTGTTTGTAAACTTAAATTCACATATTTAACTCTCAAAAAAAAATTACATATTTTATTAACTCTCTCTCTCTCTCTCTCTCTCTCTCTCTCTCTCTCTCTCTCTCTCTCCTTTTTGGTTGGGTTGAATCAATGGCTAAGTTTCGTGGTTGCTTAGTTGGGATTGGTGGTTGGTTTTGATGGTGGTCATTTCAGTGATTGCTAGGTTGAGATTGGTGGTGGTCATTTCAATGGTTGCTGGGTTAGGACTAGTGGTGGATTGTTTCTTTGGTGGGTCGTTTTGGTGGTTGCTATGTGTGGTGCGATGGTGGTGGGTTTGATGGCAGTGGTTGCTAGGTTGGGATTTTGGTTGTACAAGGTGGTGGTTGCTTGGAGGAGAGAGGGAGAGAGAGAGAGAGAGAGAGAGAGAGAGAGAGTAAATAAAGAATAAAAAAGGAATATATAAATGAAGTGATAAAAGAATATTGTTTGGATGTTGGGTATATTGTAAAGGAGTAATGTTACATGCACAAACTATTTTATAACATTTTTACAAAATGTTGATGTGGTCAACTTCTTATTGGTTTTCATTAGGCCCACAATTAATATCAATTTTTCATTTACTAATAATCACTCACCACATCAATAGTTTGTAAAAAAATTTGTAAAATTGTTTGTATCTCTACCATTATTCTATTGTAAAGTAGTATGGTACAATAAATAGAGTAATTTTTTAGATGGTATATCTAGGAGGGAGTTTCACACACACATACACTTAAACTAGGTTAAACAATTTTACAAGGAGAGTTAAAACCAGTAATAATAAACAATTTTAATATTTTCATGAATTAAAGTAACACAATAGAAAAAAAATATGGATAATTACAATAAACCCATCCGTGGTTAGGCCCATTTTTACTTTGCCTATCCGTGGTTTAAAACTTTTTACTTTGCCCACCTGAACTTCAATCTGTTACCCATCCGTTACCCACCTCTCTCTTTGCCGTTAGAAAAACATATTTTTAGGAAAAAACAAATATAACAAAGATAAAAAAGTTAGGGTTTTTTAATGCTTAAGAACTTCTATGAGAACAAATTTTCTCAATGCAAAATGAATTTTTAACCAAGCCCCATGTTAAACAAAAGATATATCGAAGCAAATAACAACAAAAACAAAAAGGACAAGGACAAGGACAATGTTGTCAAAACTGGCCTTCCCTGGTTTCTTCCCTAACCTGGTTTCTCAATCCCATAATCTTCACCATCACTCCCAGACCCAGAAGTCGAACTTGAATTCAAATTCAAATCCGCACCACTTTCCCAAACCCCACTTCCTTCCAATCCCATCAAACGCACCTCATGTCGTTTCTTATACTCAACGATCACACACCCCATATGAAACAAACATTGCACCATGTATCCAACAACCCACACCCTCAACGACGCAATCGGCCTCTCCTCCACGCTCAGCCACAACACTACCAACCCGACCCTAATAAATGCAAAGCTCCAAAGCATATCCAATGCCAAAACCAACTTTGAGTACGCCCAGTCGCTCTGTCTCTCTTCCAACTACTCCGCTGCGTTCTCCTTTACCCGAACCGATGGCTCCTGGAGTGGCACTGCGCAAAGGCGGCGGCGTGCGCATAATGCTCAACCCACAAGCAAATTTACCCAATTTCTTTGAAGATTTTTCTGAGTATTTTTTGCTTTTGAGTTCTGAGGTTATTCTTTGCTGGGATTTACTCGTGGGCTGCTGTGGTTTTGGTGTGTTCTTATTGTTAAGATCTCACCGAAGATAGTGCTTGTGATAAAGACTAAGCTGAATCTGCTTTTGAACACTTCAATACTTTGGGAGCTCTGTGCATGTGTTAGTCATTAGCTTGTGGGTTTTGAGTATATGGGTGTTGTTTTGATAAAAAAGAGGTAGCTTTTTAGGCAAAGAAACAACTAAGAGTACATATCCAAACCAATACATGCTTGAATAACCCATTCGACAAGAGAATAGCAATACTGTTGATTTGTGGGCTATTCCTCCACTTTGTTCTCGTGGAAGTTCTCAAAGCAATAAAAAACCCTAACTTTTTTTATCTTCGTTATGTTTGTTTTTCCCTAAAAATATGTTTTTCTAATGGCAAAGGGAGAGGTGGGTAACGGATGGGTAATGAATTGAAGTTCAGGTAGGCAAAGTGTAAAGTTTTAAACCACGGGTAGGCAAAATGAAAATGGGCCTAAACACAGGTGGGTTTACTGTAATTATCCCAAAAAAATAATGAAAAATCACCCATAGTTTAAGATGAATTTTAAATCATAATTTGCCTTGTTGCTTATTGTTTTTCTCTAAAATGTCTTCTTTCTAATTCTTTTTCCAGTTTCTAACATGACAGATAGTTTTATTCTTTTTTCTTTTTTTTCTAATCAACTCCTAGAACAGACTAATTTTTATATATCCTCAAGACTAATAAACAGAAATATATATACTTTTTTCAATAATCAAGTGAATTTTATCAAGCAACAAAGACTTATAAACATCAAATAGCTCACTCCTAACTAATGTGAGACACAAAGTAAAATACTAAATGTTTGAAACACACTCACACACGCCAACATCCTATAACCCCTAAAATTTATTCCTATGTTCTCACTGTGCTCACAACAATTGGCTATTAGTCTTTTTTCTTTCCAATTTTATACTTTCCAAGTGATAAAATACCCATTCATCATCAACAGTCTACACATTATGGAGACTGAGGCAACAATCTAAAGGGGCCTAATTTATTTTATGTGTGTTAGGGTACATTTTTTTTACACCTAATTTTATTTAAATACCACTTTTTTATTTTCAAACACCACTAATAAGTTATTGGGCTTTCCCAAATATTTTTTTCCCTATTATTATATTAACCACAAACATTTCATATCTTATTATCTAAATTGGGTCACAATATAAACCAAAAAACTCATATCTTGTCTAATTTTATTATCATTATTTAGCTAAGCCCCAAATTGGCCCTACGAGCCCAATTTACACATCACATTCTTTTTTAAAGCCCAAGGCTACTTATGCTTGACAATATTTCAAAAACCTAATTTTCATTGGCAATATCAAAAGCTCAATTTACGTTGGCATTATTAAAAGCCCAAGCTAGTAAAAAGCCCAAAATTATCAATATTTGGCAAAATACCATATCATAAGTATTTCACTTAAAGTCCAATGATTAACAATGTTTTAAGTTCTTAAACCTATTACTATAATACTAAAAGCCTATGAAATCTATCTTATAAAACCCATGGTAACCATTTATGTTACTTGACACTATTCATTTTTCCAAAACCCATGGCAAACATATATCAAGCCCATGGAGAATTATGAATTTGTATTACTAATATAAAAACCCATGGAAAGTTATGATTTATCTAAACCCAAATATTTATTTATTTCATACCATATTATAAACCCATGGTAACTATTTATGCTACGTAACACTATTCATTTTTCCAAAACCTATGGCAAACATATATCAAGCCCATGGAGAATTATGAATTCGTGTTACTAATATAAAAGCCTACGGAAAGTTATGATTATTTATTTCAACCATAATATAAACTCATGGAATTTATATTAGAACCCATGGTCACTATTTATCTTACATCACAACATTCATAATATCTATTTTCAAAACTCATGATAATTATTGACCTTACAAGCATATTATGATTATCTATAGAAAAACCCATGAGAATATCACATTATTCCACTATAGTGGTTGTTACCATATTTTATTTGAAAACCATGGATACTACGTCTATTTAAAACTCATGGTAAATATTATTCTCAAGAAATATTAGAGGTCATTATTTAAAAGCCCCAAAGAAAATATCATTTACAAAATAATCTATGGCCAAAAATTATGAGAAACTATTCAAATTGTTATTTAAAGCCCATGGAAACTAATACCCAAAACTTATCATAAATATTTATTAAATCTCATGAATACATTTCATTTTTACTATCAACTAAAGCCCCATGTGAAATAAAGATCCATGGCAACATATATATGGTAGCTTTGTCCATTTTGTATGGCTCACAATGAGAAAGCAAAAGGATAGGCCAAAGTGGAGAGAACCATCAAGTCAAAGGCCCATCAAAATACTTAGCCCTCATGGCCAAGCCCAACATGAAGTCTTAGCCAAAACAACCCATGTGTGCAAATTGACCCAACTAGTGAACTCCATTTAGTTCTGCAACTAAGCTCCCAAACCAAATTAGGAGTTGGCCACCTGTTCCACTGTCAACTTTGTCATGAATAGTACTAGAGACTGACACCTAAAGGCTAATGGGCAATAGATACCCTTCTTCCCCAAGTTTTGGTCACAACTCAAGGAAGCCATAATCAAGACCTCCAAGCTCATGAAATCCTCAACTAAATAGTTTATTTTATTACTAAAAATGTATATAATTGATTCATGAACCAAGCCCATGAATCCTAAAAGGGAAAATTTGGGAACATGTGGTTTGGAGGGTATAAAGGAATCTCTAGCAGAACCCTCTGAAGTGGACTTAAACTTTGACACCTAGCTTAGGGTGTTGAATTCTACTTCCTAGGGTGGAAATCTCAGTTGCAGCACTAGGATTCCTCCTTGATACCTGCCTTACTCCTATTGGTTAAACTCAGCTTTGTAATTCTTGACATTTAATGCAAGATTACCCTAAATATTCACCATGTGTCATATTACCCAAAGAAGCAAAGCAACCCCAAAAGCAAATCTCTCATTTATGGCCAAAACCTAGGATAATTAAGTTTGCTATTCTGCATTCTGATCAGTCCTATGCTTTTGGACTTTTGTTAATTAATACCTCCCTAAACACCATTATAAAAGGATAAGCACACCAACCCACAAAACACAGACCAACTGTTTTAAAATTTCTGCTTTTCTTGTCACTTTGCTTGTGGTTCAACCCTCCCCAAGCTCATAAATCATTCCCCTTAGCCCACACTCACTTAGCCTCAGACATTCATTTTCCTTTTCTGCATGTTCCAAGCCTAAAGTCAAGTCTCAATCTTGACTCCCCTAATATCACGTGGGAGACGAAAAACGCCCCCAACAATGTGAAAATAGTTTCTTCCAATATCCCAATAGTGATCCTTTGAATTTTTTTTTTTTTTTTTTTTTTTTTTTTTTTGCAAAGCCATTAATTTGATATTTGTTTATTTTTTACAACTTTAGGCTCAATTGAATTGATTTATTTGTACTAATAGCATGATGATAATGTCAAAATTATGATATATTAATCATATTATTGGCATGCTAAATGTCTTTCATGCAATATAAGATCACATTGGTATGAGGATTTTTTTTTTCATATGCATAGATATTTTAAATATGAAATTAAATAATTTTAAAAAGCTTCTAAATTCATGACGTCGTTTTTGTTAAATACCTCAATTATGCTTCAAACGGCCTGGCTTAAATTCATAGTCCACAATAATTGGGCCTAATCTAGGACTAACGTAACACATTTTGGATCCTAAAGCGACAATTTTTAGTGGGTTTTTCTCTTATGTTAAATATTAACTGAATAATATTTATGTTTTGATTTTTTTTCTATTTAAAAATCTATTTTTCTTACATTTTGAAATGTAAGATTACTACTAATTTGTTTTTTTTTTCCAAGTTCCGCTAAGATTTCCTTTTCAATTGGTGATATCGCTAATTCACTCAGTCTTTCTTGTAACATAGTCAATCTTAAATAGGAATTTTTTAATTTTAGTTATGGATAACTTCTTTCTACATACGCAAATGTAAATGTATTATTAGGTAATGTAAGGACACGATTTTTAACGGCCTGGGAGTGACCTTGGGCTCGCATGTAAAGGGCCCAAACAATATGATTTGTAGAGAGTGGGTTGGGAAAGGCTAGACCTTGGTCGTTGGGCAACGGTTTAGTTAGGATTTTCATGGAAGCCCATACGAAGGTGGGTTTGGCCTGTAGGGCTAAGCCTTACACGGATGGGGTTTGAAAAGTTTATCTTCTCGGACTTAGTGTGAGGAGCGTCCCAACCTTGCCATTCTTCTTTTTTATGGGTTCGTCCCTCCTCCTCTCCCCCTAGTTCATGGGCCGCCCCTTGTCAATGCAACGAGCTTCCCTTTTATACTAGTATTTCCTTCCCATTCTTCACCTACGTGTCCGTTTCTCCTTATTCGGGGTGGTTACTTGTCTTGTCAATCCTCACGTCAGAGTGGTTGGGAAAAGCTAGATAGCATGGTATGAGTATGGGTTTGTCAGGCGCTGGGCTCCACATTAAGGTGCTGGCAGCCTTCTCCTTCGTGCTGCTCTTATACTGAATCTGTCCTTTTCTTCAGGCATTTTTGTGAGATGTTGGACGTAAAGTCGTCCTCGGCCACATCCTTCGGCCTTCAAGGAGCTTTCGTTGCGCGTCCTTGGCAGTAGGGCTCCTCGGCCTGGGTTTTGAGCCCTAAATACAAAGTGGGCTGGGACCTCAAATTTTGGGCCCCACAATAGCCCCTCAAAATCCTGTTGCCCGACTTTTTAGTTGGGGAGGAGGGTTTTGATGACGTTAGGCCCCCATTATGGCTCGCTCAAATCCTGTGCTCTACTAGTATTTGTGTTTTTTCTCATTTACATGGGAGACGTGTCAAAACAGGTGGCACTCCTTTATTTCTCACTCACGCGGAGTCCTTTGACACTTCGGTACTCGAGGCGCGCCTTCACGAGGATCTTCAGATCCTACGGCTGTGGATGAAGTTGGAAATTGAGCCAAGTCTGCTTTGTCCGTAGCGTTCCTTGGAAACTTGCGTGAATTAAATGCCACCGGTTTGCTCTGTGTATAAATAGGGTAGGGGGTCACTCCCCTTACACATGAACTCTCCTGTTCCCTTCAGAATCATACTTCTTCTTCCATACTCACGATCTCCATTTCTAGTGTCATTCTGCCTCAAAGCAAGATGTTTGAGGCGTGGATGGGGATGAAAGGTCTTCGCACGCTTCAGAGGCACCGAATCCTCAAGGTGATATGGTACGGACAAGGTTGGCACAGATTCAAGTCAGTCCCCCATTTTGACAGGGGGAAGATGATATTTCTCCCTCTTTCAGTCAAAATCCGAAGCAGGTTCTGGTCATGCCAGATTTTTGGTATGTCAGAAGAAGAAATTTCCGCCATCAGCGCCGTCTGCCTTGGCGCAGGCAAATTTTCGCGGGGGCTCCTCAACTTTCGGCTCCCTGCACCTTTTCTTCAACGGTGCAGGCCTCAAGTTGGGTTCCCTGCACCTTTTCTTCAGCGGCGCTAGCCTGAAGCCAGGTGCTCTCTGCACCTTTTCTTCAACGGTGCAGGCCCCACGTTGGGTTCTTTGGCTGCCTGAGTTATGGGCATGTAAAAGTATTGAGGAATGGTTTCCTTAATCAGCATCTTGGAACAGCAGCCAACCTCTCCTCTGTGCTTCTTCTTCGGCTTTATCTTCATTCTCTTGTAATTTTTCTTTTTACTTACGTAGTTAGCTTTAGTATAAGCTTATTTCAACTTTTCATTGTACATTGTACTATTTCTTTGTCTTAATAAAAGATGAGTTTATTTCTTTCTAAATACTTTTCTTTTCTGCAACGACTACTTTGTGCATGAATATTAAATATAAGCTTGCCTTTAATGATACTTGGAGCAAAAAAATGCCTTAAAACAGATTCCTTCTAGTTTAAACTTACTGACATTATCAAGTATAACAATGGTAATCCTCAATAAATTAAACTCTTGGAACTAACCGGGATACCGGCCGAGCGCTATGCGATGCATGCTAGACAAATGTCCGAGAACGATAAACTCTAAATAATTCATCCGAAAGGATAGCCGAGCAGTGAAGGACCTCAATTGTGTGTTTGGTAGCATATTGCTCTATATTGCATCAATCCCTTTGGTACTGAGGATCCGAGGGTAGACTGGGGAATCCATTCAGTGTAGGGATTAACCCAACTGTTAATGGGGAGTTCTCCTCGGATAGACTCTAAGGTCCATGTAACGTAGTTTTTCTTTTAAGTACTTGGTTTCCCCATAGGCTTGAGTCCGAGGACCATACAAGGCCTTGGTTCTGTCCAAAACTTGTAGTTTTTTCTTTTTTGTACTTGGTTTCCCCATAGGCTTGAGTCCGAGGACCATGCAAGGCCTTGGTTCTGTCCAAAACTTGTAGTTTTTTCTTTTTTGTACTTGGTTTCCCCATAGGCTTGAGTCCGAGGACCATGCAAGGCCTTGGTTCTGTCCAAAACTTGTTTTTTCTTTTCTGTACTTGGTTTCCCCATAGGCTTGAGTCCGAGGACCATGCAAGGCCTTGGTTCTGTCCAAAACTTGTAGTTTTTTCTTTTCTGTACTTGGTTTCCCCATAGGCTTGAGTCCGAGGACCATGCAAGGCCTTGGTTCTGTCCAAAACTTGTAGTTTTTTCTTTTTTGTACTTGGTTTCCCCATAGGCTTGAGTCCGAGGACCATGCAAGGCCTTGGTTCTGTCCAAAACTTGTAGTTTTTTCTTTTCTGTACTTGGTTTCCCCATAGGCTTGAGTCCGAGGACCATGCAAGGCCTTGGTTCTGTCCAAAACTTGTAATTTTTTCTTTTTTGTACTTGGTTTCCCCATAGGCTTGAGTCCGAGAACCATGCAAGGCTTTGATTCTGTCTAAAACTTGTAATTTTTTCTTTTTTGTACTTATTTATTTTTCGAACGTAAGCCCCTAGACCAGGACGGGGAGAGTTGGCTTGAGGCCAGAAGCCCCTAGAGATGCCCGCGCCCTTGGCAGTGCAAGGCGTAGCCCCTAGCAGAAGTTTTTGTCGGAGCAAAAACTGTATGTCGCCGGAGATGGAGGAAACCCCACGAACTTCTGCTTGCTAGAGAGTTGACTCCACCGCCACTTGTGCCAACGCGCAAGTCTTTCCCACAGACGGCGCCAATTGTAAGGACACGATTTTTAACGGCCCGGGAGTGACCTTGGGCTCGCATGTAAAGGGCCCAAACAATATGATTTGTAGAGAGTGGGTTTGGAAAGGCTAGACCTTGGTCGTTGGGCAACGGTTTAGTTAGGATTTTCATGGAAGCCCATACGAAGGTGGGTTTGGCCTGTAGGGCTAAGCCTTATACGGATGGGGTTTGAAAAGTTTATCTTCTCAGACTTAGTTTGAGGAGCGTCCCAACCTTGCCATTCTTCTTTTTTATGGGTTCGTCCCTCCTCTTCTCCCCCTAGTTCATGGGCCGCCCCTTGTCAATGCAGCGAGCTTCCCTTTTATACTAGTATTTTCTTCCCATTCTTCACCTACGTGTCCGTTTCTCTTTATTCGGGGTGGTTACTTGTCTTGTCAATCCTCACGTCAGAGTGGTTGGGAAAAGCTGGATAGCATGGTATGAGTATGGGTTTGTCAGGCGCTGGGCTCCACATTAAGGTGCTGGCAGCCTTCTCCTTCGTGCTGCTCTTGTACTAAATCTGTCCTTTTCTTCAGACGTTTTTGTGAGATGTTGGACGTAAAGTTGTCCTCGACCACATCCTTGGGCCTTCAAGGAGCTTTCGTTGCGGGTCCTTGGCAGTAGGGCTCCTCGGCCTGGGCTTTGAGCCCTAAATACAAAGTGGGCTGGGACCTCAAATTTTGGGCCCCACAGGTAATATTATACAAGCAATACATGCATTAGAAAAAGAATCTAGCCTTTATACATAACTTAATATTTTAATCGGACTATTTTCATCTATTTATAAAACTTATTTTAATTTTTAACTCTAAAAATAAATCTACACGATCCATATAATAATAAAAATCATGTTTATCATGTTTGAGATGGTCACTTTTTCTCTTTGCAATATTGGACTTGTATTGAACAATGAGTTTCAATAATGAATTTTTCCGAAGAACAATAAATTTTAATTTTGATGGATAAAAAAAGGAAAAGTAAAATTTTTGGGAGATTGAAAATTTTGACGCTCTTAAGCTACCGCAAATATAGTAAAACATATTAATAGAATGCACAAAATTGAAAAAATATAATATTTTTAAAAATGATTTTTTTCATTAAAATTTTTACATTGTAAGACCGATAGACAAAGCATTCTATTGGCTAATAGAAGTTTTTTTTTTTGCTAGGTGAGAGGCTTTACTTTATTTATTCTTTATTTTATTTTTGCAATCGTATAAGACAAATACATATAATACATTCTATTTAAGGGGGGACCTTCTTCCATCCCCCCCCCCCCCCTTTTAGTACACACAAAATGTCACAACTTATTCCCCAACTAACTATTCTTTCATTAGTAGATAATCTATCCCTCAAAGCCAACCAAGTAATGAAAGCACGCCTTGGGATGCCTTTAAACCAAACAATTTTCCACCAATCGATAGTAAGTCTCCTTAGCCTAATTTGGTCCCAAGCACTTGAGATACGTAACGTACCTGATTTGGAGGGAATCCATACAGCCTTATCACATTCACCAATAGCAGTCCATGATAAATTACATAGAATAGTAACAAGATCATCACACCTTACATAGCTCCAATTCCAAGCCTTGTCTAGAATCACACTAGAGAGTTTAGCATTTATTGAGCTCGCAGCATCATACACTATTCCATGCCCAAATATTTTTTAATAGAGTCCTCTTTGGGTGCCAATTATCATGCCAAATGATTTCATTTGTTTAATTAGGGTAATGAGTACCCAACATGTGATTAAAATCATCAATGGAAGCATTCTATCAAGTATCAATCAGGGCTAAAGCTTGACCAAGATTGCTTAAGCTTCGAGATTTGCAGTGATCCCTCACAGATTTCAAAGTAAGAACTGATTCTGATGAGGCTTTCCAAGTATTCTCTACCACTACTAATAGTAGTGGTAAGGTTCATACCCTTTCTTTTTCATTTCTTCTATCAACTTCACAGCTCCAACAAAGTTAATTACCCGCTCTACTCTACTTCCCTTCTCTCAGAAACGCTCAATTATTTAAACAGTAACTAAATTGGTGGCAAACTTGTAATTAAAACAAACATGACTTCAATTTTTTCTTTTTTGGGGCTAAAACTAAGATATTGTACTTCTCAAAAATAAAATGATATAGTCTCCTACATCTACTTAATTAAATATAATAATAATATAACATAAGAATAGTGTTACTGTTTTCCAAGAATAATTAAATTAAAAAAACAAGTGTATGAATTTTCTTCTAAAAACAAGGGTTTAAATTTAATTGGGAAACCATTTTTTTGATAATCAATTAAATTCGGAAACCTAATTTACTTACTATAAGTTTACTTTTTTTAAAACAAATTATATATAAGTGGAGTCTCATTCTTTTCAAGACTATTCTACTCTTTATCAATAAGACACTATTCGTAAACATGGCTTCAATTTTCTTTTTTCTTTTTTTGTTAAAATTTAGATATTGTACCTTGAGATGTAGTACATTAGTTATCTCAATTACATTCAAACAATTTGTTACATTGACCAATAAGATAAGAATAACGTTTCTTTTCCAAAAATAAATAAATTCAAAACTCCCATAAAAATATTTATATTCAAAACAATCCATTTGAATTCAATTAAAATTCAATTAAAGAACCTTATATATTGCATTTACCTTTTAAAATATATATATATATATATATATATATATATATAAAAGAAAGTGGGGTCAAAGTCTTTTCAAGACAACCTTACTTTCGGTCGAGAAAACAACCCGACAACCTGACAACCTAGTTTGACGAATAATGTGATGAATCCAATTTGTACTCACAGAGGGTGTCCCATAAGCGTTCAATTCCTTATGCTTTATGGTTTATAATGTGAAATGGAGACCAATGGTGCAGGGCTTACAAGTACAGCACTTCAGGTCGAGGAAAGAAAAAGAATGTGACGCCAAAAGCTAGTTGCTATTTTAACTTGTACACCTATTTACAATGCTAAAACCAAACTTTTAAGACCAAATTAGCCGTTTTGCAACTCAGCATAAACATTGAAATTAAGTTGCTCAAACAAAATTTTCTCTAATCTCTATAGCATTAATTGAAGAAAAATTTTCCAGGCAATATGCATATAAAAACTAACAGTTTTCCTAGTAAAGTATTTGCAGTCCATACTCTAATATCAGCAGCTTTTACTTGAAAAATAAATTCAGATTACTACTTTTCAAAACCAAAATCCGCATAGACGCATACATTAAGAGCTCATGTAGAGTAATTTTTTTCCCACAAGGTTCCAACCATTGTGAAGAATAACATGGACAAGATCAGAGCTCCAAAGGTGGAGGAACATATGACATCACTAAATAAACTGTGCTATAAACATGCAGGCAACATCGGCCAAAAGACGGCTCTTGACCCTCCCTTTGTGCACTTGAGCCTGGAGAGTCACGCCCGATTTCCTCAGTACAAAATAAGCCTGCTAGTGGTACATTCGGAAAGTTCAAAGAGAATGGGTCACTATCAACATTAGGGCGTCCGAAGTATGACTCACCACGAAGATGGCAAGAGAAGATAAAGCCTCCAAAGACTTCTTTCTTCAGACCATTATCAGCAACACCTATTATGTCACGGTGATCTTTGTCATTCGAACCTGTCTTCAAAGCTTCAAGATCTTCAAAGACATTGGCACAAGAAGATGATGCAGTTTCAGAATCAGAATGGTAGAATAGGAAGGAGTCACCAGGTTTGATACCAACACCATCAACAACAAAGTACTGATTATCTCCACTGTTAAAAACAATAAGAACCCAGAAATCAGTTTTTTGATTTGTTAATCTTTTCAACCTTCTGTAGGGGAAAAGGACAAGAATGAAAGGTATATCAGTAATCATTTGTCTCAACGAAAATACAAGTTCTCTAGGAAAATGTTACCAATACTCTTTGAAATGAAAATACCAAATTATTTATACAATTGTTTTATTTTGCTTAAAGATTTCCGGAAATTATCATTTATGGACATGCACCACAAAAAATCCTCTTGCAAATATGAAAATTCCAGAAACTCGTTGTTTATGGGTGCGCACCACAGGCCATTCTTCCAAAATTTGTGTCTTTTAGTAAACCATATGTGCCACAAGACCAGAATCCATTCAAACTTTAAACTTCTCAAGCACTAAACCCAGTATGTAAAAGTCATCTGATTATCACAAAGTAATTGATAGTATTTGGCTGATTGCTTCATGGTGAACTTACCTACTCAGCTTTGTGCACCATTCAAGAGTTGAAGAAGCACATTAGATGAGTATATACCAGTGGTGTGCAACTTAGCACTGATTCAAGTGTTGCTGCGGGGCTTGATATACATGTTGGGATACAGACATAAGCTCTAAGCTAATGGGTCCCACCAAGTATATCAATTTTCTCACTCTTATCAAATATTCAATACTACTTGATGTGGGACTTAAAAACTCAACATTAGCATGAAAATTTCCAACACAAGATATGCAACTTGAGTCAATGGACATGCTCAATGGGCAGTCCTTGTAGCTTGAATGAACAGTCATCACAAATGCAAATGAGGTAAACCACATATTAGGGGGCAAAAATGATATCTTACCCTAAAACTTCATAAAATGCCAAGGATGTTGCCGATCTCAATTGGACTGACCCAATGGAGCATTCTCTATGTTGTGTGACCCCAATGTACAAATCAGGAGACTCATCGATTTCATCTTGATCCATCTGCAACAAAATCCATTATCATTTGAGGAAAAGAAAGATCTTTAAAAGATAAAAAGTAAATACAAACTGAGCAGTAACTCAAAATAGAGAACAAGGCAGAATAAGATTGAATTTTAAAAAAAAATAGACCTTATGAAAATCAAATTTTGGTCACTAGACCAATTGCATTTTAACAACATAACAACTATTTAATGCTTTTCAACTTATCATTATCAACTTCCAAATATCACAATGAAATGTGAAAAATACATTATACTTATCAAAAAGGAAATGTGAAAATACATTATATTATATGTAACAGATTTGATGGCAAGGGGCATCCCAAAAAAAATGTAGACTATGTAATTTAAGAATGGATGGTGTAAGAAGAATACTTTGCGAATAAAAATAATTATATACAAGTTAACACTTAATCAACATACCACTTCATTAATACTGTCTAAAAGATCTTGGCCACCAAGAATCTCATGATATCCTTCCATGCTGGCAGAGAGCCACGAACATCCTTGATCTTTCATTCTCACAGAAACTGCCGTGAGTTGAGGACCAAATGGAATTACACCAGTTGACAGTGTAACATAGAACTGAGTTTCCCCTATACCTGCTTATTGAAACAGAATCCCCCCAGTTGATAGTTTTGTCAAAGAAAAAATTTGAAATATTAGAAGACAATACGTAATGGAGCATCAGAAACATTAAAGGTACTGCAATCGTATCATACTAGAGAATTTGTGATAAAATATAAAGTTTCTTATTGTAGCTAATGATCCAGAAAATGAGAGGGAAAAAACACAATTTAATTTCAAAACAAGTACTAGAAGCTTGGGGCTTAATTTATTAATAAAATGAAGTACCATGAGACTTTGCTTTGTCCCTTGCAAATACAAGAGCAACAGCATCAAAAAAGTACAAATCCCCACTGTAGCTGTGAGAGCTATCCCCACTTCTGAACAGGAAGTTACCACTTGCATCACCCACGATGGTTGTTTCCTCAGGCATAGCGTGATCTGCAGTTAGAGCAGTTAGATTTAATCATTTGGAAGCTATGTGAATAGCATCTATTACAATTCACAAGAAAATCTAAATACCTCGGACTACATTACTATTTACTAACTAAAACTTAAATCAATACAGCCAATGGACTCTAGCTGAAAGGATATATACTCTCCTTATAAAAACAAGGAAGAGGGTGAGACCATGAATTCAAGATCCAGCAGGTGCTTGAGTAATAAATACATACACACATACAACTCTAAGAAAACTGATCATTGACACAGAAAAGATTGCAAAATTTTCAATGTGATCCATGAAAAGTACTAACAAAGAAATGGAATCACAAAGAGCTCGGTTCTCACCCATCTTTGCAATAACGGGTTTCATGTCAATAGTTTGATCCTAAAACATCACATATGTCAAACGTTAGAAACAGAAAAGAACTAAACCCCACTTTAAGAAATGAAAATCATGTATTTTCTTTAGAAGTGAAACAACTAATAGCCCATCAAAACTCACACACACACACACACACTCATACTTACTCCAAACATTATGATGCCAGTTGGAGATGTACAACCCGAAACAGATGCTGTATAATTCATAATATCAATCACAAACTTGTCAACCATGGCCATTTGATTTCCCTGTCATTGGAAAAAGAAACGCCTAAGCCAATTTCTTCATACATTTACAAACCTACTAAATAATTTGTAGGACTCACAAATACTCCCTCTCAAAAATAGCGGGAAATAACTCCACATCATTTAAAATATCCATTTTCACCCATGAACTTGTGAAAAATCAAATCTTAATCATGAAGCTAGAATTTCTCCATTTCCCTAAGTCTATTTCAGGTTTAAGATTTTCTTTCTTATATCCAACAGTGGACACAATACCACATCATTTAAAATTATCATTTAAACACATAAACGTTCAGATTTGTAATATTTAATGTCAACCATGAAATGAATCAATTTGAAACAGGAATGATCTTTTTTTTTTTTTTGATAGGGGGAGTGATCTTTTTCCATCTAGTAAATGTTCACTTTTCATTTTAAAAAGCAAAATTGGGAGCATCCTAGTATAAAGCACATGTAAAAATTGCATTGTCATATCATTTTACCATATAAGACTGAATTTATATACCTTCTTAGGCCGTATAAGCGGGACAGCAGCAAGTTTGAGCCCAGGTACAAATCCAACAACCAAAACAATCCCTCGGTTTAAATTACTTACAGTATTATATTCCTCACAATTAGTACCATCCTCATCTCCTAATTCCCACTTCACCTGCATTTAAAAAATAAATAAAAACTTAATTAAGGATAATTTTTTTTTTTTTTCAAACCAGTTTGGAGGAATTTCCTCCAACCCAATACTTTGCGATTCATAAAACTGTTCACATGTATCATTTAAGCAAGTCACGTGACTCGTTAAAAAATGTCATGTGACTAAAAGTACGCATGCATAGTCTTGTCAATTGTCACATAGTGGGTTGGAAGAATTTTCAACCAAACCAGTTTGAAGTAAACTTTTTCCTAAAATTAATACCAATAATATTTAATGTACTTCAAACAAAATAATGAATAAAATTAAACAAACACACACAGAGACAGTCACACACCTCTCTGAGCACATTAGTTTTCGCATCGACACCAATGATTCCACTGGCAGCATTAGTAATTATAGGAATCTCACCGCCTAGCTTTTCTGTAATCTACAAAGCATTATTAAAAAAAATTAGTAAAAAAAAAAAAAAATTGGATGATAAATATATTTAATTAAAACAGAGTTAAACTTAATACAAGTTTGTGAGTCTCTTTCAAGTTGAATTGCACGCCAATGAATGCGATTGCAAATTGTGGACGAATTGGCTCCGAAAGCACCTTATCAAATACCTCTTTCACAGCTTCCTACAAAACAAAAATAAACATGAAAAAAAAAAATCAGTGAGCCACAATTTTGAATTATGAGGAATTGAGGGTGATTAAAGTTTAAACATATGTAATTAATTAACAAATTATTTCCTTTTAAACTTTAACATGCTTTTATTTCTATCCTATAGTTTCAATTTTTTTTTTCAGCCTCTTAATTTACATCTATTTTCAATATAGTCATTCAGTCCATTTCCGATTCCAATAAAAAATAACGTCTTTTGCTATGGATTTAAAAGGCGAATGGGTTTATATCGCTTGAGCTACAAGGCTCTTAACAATATTTTATAATAACAAAAAAAAAGTTCTATTAACTGGTGGCCTAAGGACACCATTTTTATGAAAAATGGATTTAAAAGGCGATATAAACATAATGAAAATATATTACTTGAGTCTTAACAATATTTTATAATAAAAAAACAAAAAAATTCTTTAAACTGGTGGCCTAAGGACACCATTTTTATGAAAAAAAAAACTGTAACAATTTTTTTTTATATAATAAAAAGTTTCTAAAAATATTATTTAATATATCAGTTAACTTTTTCAACCCAAAAAAAAAAAAAAAAAAAATTATTGAAAGAGGACTAACTTTCTTTTTGGAGAATTGAAAAAGAACTAACATATATCATTGAAATGGAAAAATTGAAACCATAAGAATAATGAAAATTAAAACCAAGTGTAAGTCATAATTAAATAAAATGATATACATATATATATATATATATATAATAATTAAAAATGAGAAAAATAAAATAAAATTTATTTTTGAGTGGAGTATTTACTTGTAGAGAGGGGTTGAGAGAGAGAGCCGACGCGAGCTTAGGGCGCGTGAGGAATCGACTGCATACATGATTCCAGGATTTGCTAACGCACGCAGCTGATGCGAAGGTTAAGGCTGGCAACCTCCCTAGAATGTTCTGCAAAACGTCATCGTTTATTTTAGAAATCCCTCCTCCTCCGGTTCCTCCGGCACAGTCTGTACCGGTAAGACACATTTCGGCCGGTTCGCTCACTCGCTCTTATTTTCCTCAGCTCTCACAGTTCTCCTCCTAGTACCAAACAAAGACACAGAGAGAGTACTATGGTTGTTCTTTTTGGTTTGTCCTGTTGTCTGTGTGTGCCTTTGTTTGTGTGGTGTTGGTGGGGTTTTATAATAGTTGAGTGTTTGCCACGTCAGCATGTACACGTCAGTTGTGGACTAGTTTTTTTAAAAAAATATAAAAAATGAAATCCAATTTTGGGTAGAAAAATCGGTCATTTACTTTATTACACTCACACAATTATGACATAATCCAATTGCTTTAAAATAAGTCACTATCATTAGGATACTATGAGATTCATTGCAAATTTGGTTACAAAATCAGGTTCTAGAGCTTTTCTAAATTTGATTCAAGGGGAGTATCCAAATCCTTCAATGATACATTAATTCTCAACTTGAGTTGTAGATTTGCTTGTTTATTACTTAGATTTGCATTTAAAAATAATGCATATAAGATGAAATTGTAAGGTTATTTTAATGGAAAATTATTCAAAATCCCGCGTGTTAATACTCATTTTTCTCTTGTAAATGGAAGGTGTTATTATGAATTTAATTAACATAGCATAATATTATGTGTGACATGAAGGAGTAGTGGTCTTAGAGTCCAACATAATTATTCATGTTTGATGCACAATTTAAAATTCTGCTTTAAGCAAGTATTAAAAACAAAAACAAAAAAAATATAGTTCCCATGGTGTTTTTTTCAATGTTTAAAAGTTTTCTTTTTTTTGACAATTATTCCCAAAATACAATGTTGAGATTTGTTTTTTGAAAATATCAAATTGATGTTTTCAAGACTTGAGTTTATTCTTCTTTAAAGAGGGTGGGGAGATTTTTGTAAATTACAAGTTTTGTGATTCAAAATCCACTAGTCTCTTTGGCTTAGTTTTGACATTTCTAATTAGGTTCACAAGGAGAATTTGCTACCATGAAAATGATAAAAACTCATAACCTTTCCAGATATGTTGTTAATTACATGACATTTATTTGCATTTAAGAAATGCATTTAAGAAGAAAATGTAACGACCGTTTGATGCTTTACTTTTCTTTTATGTAAAAAAAAATAGAAATTATTCAAGCAATGCTTCATATTTTTCACGTGAATGAAAGGTCATACAATGAATTTAATTAACAAGACCTACTATTATGTGAAAGATTTGAGCATTACTCTCAAAGTACTAAAAACCTCATATTTGATAGCACATTTTAAAAACTATTTTTGTGGATTCTAGTTAGTTCAACTAGTAAAGTCTCTGATGATTGAATAAGAGATCTAGGGTTCAATTCCTGATTATACCAAAAATCGATCAGTGTCTTAATCTGATGATAAAGAGCGCAATCATCAGAAATAGACGTCATAGGTTGAAACTCTAAAAAAAAAAAAAAAAAAAAAAAACTAATTTCAATACCATGAAATTGATAATAACTCATAAAGTTAATAGATATGTTGTTAATTACATGTCATTTATTCACATTTAAAAGATTCATTCAAGATGAAATTGTAACGGCCGTTTGATGCTTTACTTCTTTTGTAAGTAAAAACTATTCAAGTAATGCTTCATCTTTTCCACGTGAATGAAAGGTCATACAATGAATTTAATTAACAAGACCTACTATTATGTGAAAGAAATGAGCATTACTCTCAGAGTACTAAAAAAACTCATATTTGATAGCACATTTTAAAAACTATTTTCATGGGTTATAGTTAGCTCAACTAGTAAAGTCTCTGATAGTTGAATAAAAAATCTGAGATTCAATCATTGCCTACACCAAAAACTGATTGGCGTCTTAGTCTGATAATAAAGAGCGCAATTATTAGAAGCAGACATCATAGGTTGAATCACTAAAATAAAATAAAAAACTAATTTCAATACCATGAAATTGATAATAACTCATAAACTTAATAGATCTATTGTTAATTAGATGTCATTTATTCGCATTTAAGATGAAATTGTAACGGCCGTTTGATGCTTTTCCTTTTTTTTTTAAGTAAAAATTATTCAAGCAATGCTTCATCTTTTTCCCGTGAATGAAAGGTCACGCAATGAATGTAATTAACAAGACCTACTACTATGTGAAAGAAATGAGTATTACTTTTGGAGTATTAACAAACTCATGCTTGATACCACATTTTAAAAAATGTTTTTGTGGGTTCTTGGTAGTTCAACTGGTAAAATCTCTTACAGTTGAATTAGAGATCAGTGTCTTGGTCTAATGATAAAGAATGCAATTATCAGAAGCGGACGCCAAAGGTTAAAACTCTATAAAAATAAATTAATTAAAAACTATTTTCAATACCATGAAATTGATATTAACTCATAAGCTCAATAGATATATTATTAATTACATGTCATTTATTCACATTTAAGAAATGCATTTAAGATGAAACTGTAACAGACATTTCATGCTTTACTTTTTTTTTTATAAAAAAGTAATGATGGTTTAAAGAAAATTATTCAAACAATGCTTCATCTTTTAAATGTAGTGGCCGTTTCATGCTTTACTTTTTTAAAAAAAATTAATGATGGTTTAATAGAAAATTATTCAAACAATGCTTCATCTTTCTCACGTGAATGAAGGGTCACACAATGAATTAAATTAACAAGACCTACTATTATGTAAAAGAAATGAGCAATGCTCTCAGAGTAACAAAAAACTCATGTTTGATAAAACATTTTAAAAACTGTTTTCGTGGGTTCTAGTTAGCTCAAATAGTAAAGTTTCCGATGGTTGAATTAGAGATCTGGGGTTCAATCCTCGCTTACATCAAAAACCTACAGGTGTCTTAATCTGATGATAAAAAGCACAATTATCAAAAAAGGATGCCATAAGTTGAAATTTTATTTTTAAAAAAAAAACTTTATTTAATACCATGAAATTGATAATAACTCATAAGCTTAATAGATATGTTGTTAATTACATGTCATTTATTTACATTTAAGAAATGCATTTAAAATGAAACTGTAACGGCTATTTGATGCTTTACTTTTTTTTTTTTTTTAAATAATGATTGTTTAATAAATAATTATTCAAACAATGTTTCATCTTTTCACACAATAAATTTAACTAATAGGAGCTACTATTATGTGAAAGAAATTAGCATTACTCTCAAAGTACAAAAAATTTCATGTTTGATATAGCACATTATAAAAATTGTTTTTGTGGGTTCTGGTTAGTTTAACTGGTAAAGTCTCTGATGGTTGAATTAGAGATCTGGGGTTCAATTTCTGTTATACCAAAAACTAATTGGTATCTTAGTCTGATGATAAAGAGCGCAATCATCAGAAGTGGACGTCATATATTGAAAATCTATCAAACCAAAAAAAAAAAAAAATTTGTTTTCAATAGCATGAAATTGATAATAACTCATAAGCTTAATAGATATGTTGTTAATTACATATCATTTATTTGCATTTAAGAAATGCATTTAAGAAGAAACTATAACGGCCGTTTGATGCATTACTTTAAAAAAAAGGTAATGATTGTTTAATAGAAAATTATTCAAACAATGCTTCATCTTTCTCACATGAATGAAGAATCACACAATGAATTTAATTAACAAGAATTTCTATTATGTGAAAGAAATGAGCATTACTCTAGGAGTACTGAAAAACTCATGTTTGATAGCACATTTTAAAAATATGTTTTCAATACCATGAAAATGATAATAACTCATTAGCTTACTAGATCTGTTGTTCATTACATGTTGTTTATTTGCATTTAAGATGAAATTGTAATGGCAGTTTGATGCTTTACTTTTTTTATAAAAAAAGGAAAAAAGAAAAGAAAAGTAACGATTGTTTAATAGAAAAGTATTCAAGCAATGCTTCATCATTCTCACATGAATTAAGGGTCACACAATGAATTTGATTAACAAAACCTACTATTATGTGAAAGAAATGAGCATTATTCTAGGAGTACTAAAAAACTCATGTTTGATAGCACATTTGAAAAATGTTTTGAACACCATGAAAATGAAAATCACTCATAAGCTTACTAGATCTGTTGTTGATCACGTGTCATTTATTTGTAGTTAAGAAATGCATTTAAGATGAAACTATAATGGCTTTCTGATGCTTTACTAAAATAAAAAAAAACTTACGATTGTTTAATGGAGAACTATTCGAGCAATGCTTCATCTTTCTCACGTGAATGATGGTCACATAATGAATTTTGATAGGTAGAAATTCCTGAAGTAAAGCTGACGAACCTATGGAAGCTGACGACTTTGCTTACATGCCCATAAACACCTCTAAAAGATTGACGATCCATCTCAATGATTGACGAGCGCACCTGAAGGTCGTCAATGTAAATAGGAACGATTAGAAGGCATTGATGGACAGCGAAGCTGACGGGATGAAGTTGACAGATTCAGCATGACTTGGTCTACACGCTGATAACGACTTAAAATGTATACTTGTTATATATTTATATGAGTGTTATCTCCTTATTATTACGCTTAATTTGTATAATTAAGCCATGATTTGCATTAGTCCCTATTATTTATCTTTACATAATTTCTTGAATAAAATGCTATTCATTGTGTGTAATTTTCTACTTTCAGGAAATTATGTGAGAAAGATGAGTTTACAGGAATTTGTGAGAGAATGGAGGCCAAACTAGAATTAAAGTGGAGCTAAAGGACCATACTTAAATGTCTAAGGAGGTGCAGCTGGAGTGCTTGGATCGTCTACCATGATTGGAAGCTTCAAATAAGGAAAGAAATCAAAGAAGCATAATCTGAAAAGGAAAAATCTGATTTGAGCACTGATCAGTATTTTGGGCGTATCTCTCTCCTCAAAAATCCAATTGATACAAGGCCAGATGGGTTGGAACCTTCACTTAAATATCTACAACTTTCCAGTTTTGAGTTTTTCGAAATTCTCAATTTTTGAAAGCCGAAATTAACTCACAAGCTACCGCTGTAAACCTGGACGGAAATTAAAATAGTAAATGTTTTATTTTCTTTGGACACTTTAGACATTAGGGTTTTGAAGGGAGGCTGTGGAGAATGATTTTTGGGGAGAAAACCTTGTATTTTCCTTTCTCTAATAGCAGCCTAAACTCTTTGCTAGGGCTAGGGGTTATGTTTCTTCTATACGGTATGAATATTTAATGTGATTCCTTCTAGGATTTTATCAACGACATATTTGATTGTTCAATTAGATTTCTTTTGATGTATTAGTTCTTCCATGCTTTCAATAAGTTCAATCATGTTTTTCTTATTGTTTAGATAAATTTCTAATAGTTTCAAATAGAAATCAGGATTTAAAGTGAATGGGTTTTTCTGAAAACTTTTCTAACTGCATTATCAATTGAGGTTATCATGCGTTCTTGAATTGTCTCAGTTCAACCGAATCATAAGTTTTTAATTGTATAAGAACAATCAATTATGAAATAGATGTTTTCTTAGATCACAAAGAATTTCATATCGATATAGAGAAACACCCCGATACCCTAGTATTTACATTATTGATTAAAATCAATTTTTATTATTATTCTTGTTAACAATCATCAAGCAAAAATATTTTTCTTCTTCACTCAAATTGTTATTTAATTATATTGTCTTTGAATTTACCCTGCTCCTTGTGATTCGACCTCGGTACTCTGAGAAATATATTACTACGATCTCCTGCACTTGGGAGTGAGCAAGCACACGCATAAGTATATAAGGAAATATCTTGTGCCTTTCACTTAACCCTAATCAAGAAGAGTCCTATAAGGAAAGAACTCCACAAAATACGCGACTTAAAGAGGATCTCTTCTACAAGGAAACATCTTCTTAACTAAGAAACAAATGTCAACCCTACACTACTATAAAAACCTCAAGACCCTCATAAACTAAGATACGCATAATTCACCCTAACTTTGGCACTCTAAAGTTGTGAGAAGTTTTCTAACTTGACCTTTGGAGGGTCTTTGGCCAGCATCACACCGGTGCTCTCTATTAGGTCTTCTCTTTTTGTTGTGCAGGTACTGTCGCGAGCGCGTAAGGGCTGTGTGGCTCACTGGTGATTTTTCGGCATCATCAATTGGCACCATCTGTGTGAACACGGTGATCAGGAGATAAGCCATATTCACCACTTTCCGAACAAAAAGTTGCATGGTACTTACTCGTTCGATGGCAACAACCACCAACAATCAGGGCGACGAACTGCAACCCACAGCCCTGGAGAGGCAAGTCCAAACCCTCATAGCAGCAGTGGAACGTCTCACCAAGCAGAATCATGACTTAGAGGAACCGCTGTGCCAGAAGAACGCAGCAATAGATACCCAAGAGGAAGACCAAGAAGGCACCAGTGCTGAGAGAAGGAACCAAGAAGGGCCAGAAGGAAGCAACGCCCCAAGCAGACCAGAATGATAGGACACGAGCCGGCCATCCGTCACCAATATGGTTCCACCTCACATAGTCATCGAGATGTAGATGATGAAGAAGCGGATGGACTTTATGATGAACACCCTTAGAGGACGAATGTCTAGCGACCTCGATGACTTGGTCCTCCGAATTGATTTGCCATTCACAGTGCCCGTCACTTCATTCCCCCTTCCATCAAAGTTTCGTATGCCGCAAGTGGAAAATTACGACGGATCCAAGGACTCCTTAGATCATTTGGAGTCTTTCAAGACCTTGATGCACTTGCAAAGGGTGCCAGATGAGATCATGTGCAGAACCTTCCCCATCACGCTGAAGGGACTCACAAGGATCTGGTTCAGCAGGCTGACGCCGAACTATATTGGTACCTTCAAGGAGTTAAGCGCCCAATTCGCCTTACACTTCATCGGGGGACACAGGTACAAGAAGTCCACTGCATGCCTGATGAACATTAAGCAGCGGGAGGACGAGATGTTGAGGTCTTACATAACCCACTTTAACAAGGAGGTCCTTTCGATCGACGAAGCGGATGACAAGATTCTCGTGGCAGCATTCACCAATGGACTACGGAAAGGTAAGTTCCTATTTTCTCTATATAAAAACAACCCAAAGACTATGTCAAATGTGTTTTACAGGGCAACCAAGTACATAAACGCAGATGCACTACTAGCCCGAGAAGAGAAGCCCAAGAAAAGGGAAAGACAAGAAGACATGTGGCCAGACAAGGGGAGAAAGATGGCTAGGATCGGAGAGCGGCGGGAGGACAAACGCTCCAAGCCCCTTGTAGGGAAGTTCATAAGCTTCACCCTACTATCTGCCCCAAACAACCAGGTTTTGATGCAAATCAAGGACGAAGGAGTCTTGACCTTTCCCAGCAAGTTGAAGGGGGATCCTAATAAGAGGTCTAGAGACAAGTACTGCTGCTTCTATCGGGATCACGACCACAACACAACTTGCTGCTACGACTTGAAGTAGTAAATTGAAGCCCATATCAGGCAAGGAAAGCTGCAGAGGTTCGTTGGCAAGGAGAAAACGGATCCACCCCAAGAGCAGGCTCTCTGATGAGAAAACAAGCGTCCTAGGCCGCCTATAGGAGACATAAGAATGATTGTGGGGGGCACAACGGCTGCCGGGTCGTCCAAAAAGGCCCGTAAAACTTACTTGAGGATGGTCCATAACCTCCAGTTGATAGGTTTCGTGCCGAAGATGCCGCGGATCGACAACCTCGTCATCAAACTCTCAGAAGAAGATGCCCGACATCTTCACTACCCACACAACGATGCACTTGTCGTCAGCATACGAGTAGGAGATTACAACACGCACCGGGTTCTGATTGACAATGGTAGTTCAGTTGGCATCCTTTACTACCTAGCATTCCAACATATGAGGATTGATAGAGAGCGACTAATTCCGACGAACACTCCGCTCGTTGGTTTTGGAGAAACAAGGGTATACTCCATTGGCGCAGTCACATTATCCGTAATGGTGGGCGACTACCCCCAACAGATCACTAAGGACGTAATATTCCTTGTGGTCGACTGCTCGTCCGCCTACAGTTCCATCTTGGGACGGCCTACCCTCAATTTATGGAAGGCCGTAACCTCAACATACCTCTTAATGATCAAATTTCCCACCAATTATGGAGTAGGGGAGCTGCGCGGGAATCAAGTAGCCGCACGCGAATGCTACATAGCTATGATGGAGATGGATGACCACTTCCAGGCCATGAACATAGAGGAGCACCGGACAATGACAAAGCCAATCGAACAGCTTGAAGAGATACTTCTTGATGACTTTAAGCCTGATTGAACGACCAGGATTGGTACGTTAGCCAGCCCGATGATTCGACAAGCACTTAAACTTCTCTCAAAGATAACTGGGATGTATTTGCTTGGAGCCATGAAGATATGCCAGGAATCGACCCTTCGGTCATAGTGCACAGAATGAATGTATTGCCCTCATTTCCACCCATCCGTCAGAAGATGCGAGTATTTGCCCAAGAACGGGACCTGGCTATAGTAGAAGAAATTCACAAGCTACAAGAGGCAAACTTCATTAGAGAAGTTTACTACCCCGACTGATTGATAAACGTGGTATTGGTCAAGAAACCTAGCAGGAAATGAAGGATGTGCATAGACTTCACCGACCTAAATAAGGCATGCACCAAAGATAGCTACCTCCTCTCGCGGGTTGACATCCTAGTTGACTCTACAGCCCAGCACCAGTTACTAAGTTTCATGGACACCTTTTCCGGTTATAACCAGATTTGAATGGACGAGTCGGATCAAGAGAAAATTTCATTCGTTATCAGCCAAGGCCTCTTCTGTTACAAAGTGATGTCATTCGGCCTCAAGAACGTAGGCGTGACGTATCAGAGGCTCATGAACAAGATGTTCACGAACCAAATCAGGAGGAATGTTCAAGTCTACGTCGACGACATGTTGGTAAAGAACCGAAGGGAGGAGGACTATTTGAAGGATCTTAGGGAAACATTCGACACCCTTAGCTCTTACAACATGAAGTTCAATCCAAGTTAGTGTGCAATTGGGGTGACGGCGGGAAAGCTCTTAGGGTTTATAGTGTCTCAAAGAGGTATCAAGGCCAACCCGGACAAGATTAGGGCCATAGTAGAGATGGCCCCCTAAAGAACGTAAAAGAAGTACAAAGTTTAAACGGCAAAATCACCGCCCTGAACAGGTTTGTGTCAAGGGCAACGGATAAGTGTCTACCCTTTTTCCACATGTTGGAAAAGTCTTTTGAGTAGATGGCTGAGTGTCAGCAGGCATTTGAGGATCTAAAGGTCTACCTTTCTTCCCCACCGCTACTAAGTCCTTCACAACTAGGTGAAGAGCTCTTCCTCTATTTGGCTGTCTCCTTTGCAGCCGTCAGCGCGGCCTTAGTCAGGGAAGAAGACAAGGTTTAGAGGCCCGTGTACTACATTAGCTAGGCACTTCGTGGTGCAGAAGAAAGGTACCCGCTAATGGAGAAGCTCACGCCTTCACTTTGGTTAAGGCAGCCCGCAAGCTCAAACCATACTTCCAAGCCCAAACGGTGATCATCCTAACCGACAAACCATTATGGCGAGCGATAAGCAACCCTGAAGCTGCCGGGCGATTGGCACTGTGGGCGATAGAGTTGAGTAAGTTTGATATTCAGTACCGCTCGCATACCGCCATCAAGGGACAGGTCGTCATTGAATTCATAGCGGAGTTCACCAACGGGGAAGGCAAGGGGGCAGATGAGTGTCCTCGATGAAGCATACATACAGACGGATTGTCTAACAGACAGGCCGGTGGAGCAGGTATCGTGCTTCTTTCTCCAGAAGGAGACAAGATTGAATGCATGGTTTGCCTCGACTTCCCTATCACTAACAATGAAGCGAAGTACGAAACTCTAGTGGTAGGACTTGATCTCGCCAAAGCGGCACGGGCCACAAGTGTGGTCATTCATTGCAACTCCTAGGTCGTCACTAACCAAGTAAACGGTGATTACGAATGTAAAGGTGAAAGGATGAAGAAGTACCTGGAGCAAGTAAAGAGAAAGGTGGACAACCTACAGGCCAAGATTGTTCAAATCCCCAGAGGGGAAAATGAGCAAGTCGACCGCCTTGCCAAAGCCGTTTTAGCAGAACATATGACCATCCTTGGCAATGTAGTCTCCTTTGTTCAGCTTTCTCCACTAATAAATTTCGACGATGTGCAAGAGATAGGTTCTAAAAATAACTAGACCACACCATTAGTCTCCTACTTGAAAAATGGCGTGTTACCAGATGGGAAGGAAGCCGCAAGAAAGCTAAAGGTTCAAGCAGCGCGATTCGTTCTAATAAAGGACATCTTATACAAGAGAGGTTTCTCCTGCCCATACCTAAGGTGTTTAGGCCTTGAGGAAGCAGACTACGTCATGAGAGAAGTCTGCGAAGGGATTTACGAAAACCACTCAGGGTCACAATCATTGGTACATAAATTAATTCGAGTAGGGTACTACTGGCCCACCATGCAAAAGGATGCCCAGACTTATTGCAAAACCTGTGACAAGTGTCAAAGGTTCAGCAACGTCATCAGACAACCATCTAAAGAGTTGACCTCGATAACAGCCTTATGGCCATTTGCTCAGTGGGGATTAGACATCATAGGACCATTTTCGATAGCGGTGCGATAGCTGAAGTTCCTTATAGTAGGCGGCATAGACTACTTCACAAAGTTGGTGGAAGCTGAAGCCCTGGCAACCATTACAAAGAAGAATGTGCAAAACTTCGTTTGGAGGTACATCATCTGCAGGTATGGAATCCCTAGGGTCCTGGTCTTAGACAATGGGAAACAATTCAACAACGACTCCTTCTGGGATTTTTGCTCGCATTTGGGGATCAAAAAACACCACTCCTCTCCCGCCCACCCTCAAGCTAACAGACAAGTTGAAGTCACAAACCGATCCTTACTTAAAATTATCAAGACTCAACTTGAGAGGGGAAAGGGTATATGGCCTGAAAAGCTGCTAAGCATACTATGGGCATACAGGACAACAGCAAGAACACCTACCGGAGAGACACCATTTTGGCTAACATACAGGAGTGAGGTGGTTATTCCATCCAAGGTCGGGCTCACAAGCTACAAGGTGGACAACCACAATGAAAGCAAAAACGACGAAGCTATGCATCTATAGCTTGATCTACTGGACGAAGTTAGGGCGATAGCCGAACAAAGACTCGCACGGTACTAGGACCTCATGGCCAAGCACTACAACTCTCGGGTCAGACACAGAGACTTTCAGGTTGGAGATCTCGTTTTGAGGAAGGTAATGGGCGCCACTAAAAACCCTACCCAAGGGAAGCTCGGCCCCAACTGGGAGGGACCTTACAGGATTATGTCATGGCAGAGGAAAGGCATCTACCACCTAGAGACACTAAACGGACGAAAGTTGCACCATTCTTGGAACACCGAGCACCTACGGAAGTACTACCAGTAGAGCTGATAGCGTGGATAGCAGCACTCTTCATTTTTCAGTTTACTTTAGTTAATTTTAGCTACACTCCTCAGTTTTTCAGTTTACCTTAGTTAATTTTTGCTACAATACTTTTTAAGCCCAAAGGGCAGGTCTTTTTCTTTAAAGAGTAATTTTTCTACGAATGCATGGTTTATCATAATAAGAGGAGTTTATTCAGATATGACTAATGTGTTTTTCTACAAAATATTATCAAGTCCACAAGTAGACGAGTTTATCAGTAAGTCCATAAAGTGGACGAGTTTATTAGTAAGTCCAGAAAGTGGACAAGTTCATTCCAGGAGGATGAATTATTATTAGTCCATAAAGTGGACGAGTTCATTCCAGGAGGATGAATTATTATTAGTCCATAAAGTGGACGAGTTTACTAGGAAGTCCATAGAGTGGACAAGTTCATCCCATAAGGATAAGTTATTATCATAAAGTCCATAAGTATACGAATTCATAAGTCCATAAAGAGGACGAGTTCATTACACAAGTGGACAGGTTCATGATTTGGTCCACAAGTGGACGGATCCATAATTAATGTGGACGGACTTATAAAGTCCATGAAGAGGACGAACTCATTCCACAAGAATGACTTAATATAATCCATAATTAAGGTGGACAAGTCCACAAGAAGAAAGCTTCATAACTCAGTCCATAAATTTGACGAGTTCAATAGAGTGGACGGATCCATGATTAAGCCCACAAAGTGGACAAGTCCATTATAAAGTTTAAAAAGTCCACAAGTGGACAAATTCATCACATGAAGAGATTATAATCCACAAAGGAACAAGCTTCTTAGCCCACAAAGTGGACGAGTCCATTATGAAGTTTATTAGCCCACAAATGGACGAGTTCAAAACAGACGAATCAAAATTATTAAGTCATGAAGTAGACAAATTCATAAAGGCAAGGGATGAACATACACATACCAATAAGCAACACACATATTGAAAGCGACGAATATGAAATACCATAAATAAAGTGAAGCTTTTACAAATAGAGCCCAAAAAACAAAAGGGCATTGTCCGAAAATTAGATTAAATTTACAATAAAGAGGAAAGAAAAAGGCTAAGTTTAGGAGGCTAAGGTGTCTTGTGGGATCTCGTCACCCTTAAGAGGCAGGTCCTAGACATCCTGAGTTGAAGGATCTTCAGCATTTGGATGTTGGCCAATGGGGTCAGAGGAATGATGGGCTGGTCCACATCAGGTTGGGCAAGAACGACACTATCATCCTTTAGATCCACCTCGGACTAGGTGGAGTCGTTACTCTCTTCAGGAATAGTGTCACCTACAAGTGTTGACGACAAGGGGTCATCCAGGGAAACCTTAGACAAATCCAAGTGATGGTAGATGGATTTGACCTGTTTAAGGCAATCCTCAAACCCATCACCATAGTATTCGGCATAGGAATCAATGAATGTCTGTGACCCTAAATTCCTTCACGACGTCAACCTTGATTGTCTCCACCTGGCCTAAAAGGGCCGTCAACTCCTTTTCCGTCGCCTCCTTGGCCTCTTGCTCTTTTTTCTTTTGACGACCCTCCTCCTCCAATTTCTCTCTCAGCTCCTTCACCTCCTGGTTAAGGGTACGAAAGGCACCCTTGTATTGTTCTTGCTCGTCGGTCAGGTTCTTAATACGCTTATACAGACAGGTAATCACCCTTTCCTTGGCGACGCCCCTATCTTGCAAAGCTTTCATACGAACGAAAGCCTGTAAGACAGGATAACTGTTAGCTATTAAACATAAGAATGAATAAATAGAAAGACAAAGGAAGGAACGTACTCGAGCAAGGTCAAAAAGACCTGACACCCCCAGCTCCTCCATGGCTTGCTCAGTACAAGGGTCCACGTCCTTGTCCCTAATAATGGACTCCATCATCTTCAAGGCATAGTCCTTGTGAGTGAGAAAATGACGCTCAGGATCCTGGGTGACGGGGCCGGACGTCATCATCAGCCCCTTGCTTACCCCGTGCTTCGACTTGGGAGGCTTCTTGGGGGCTTCTCTCCAAGAGTGATAGACACCTTTTTGGACGGGCAGTCGTCCTTACTGTCACCCTTCCTCTTAGTTGCACCCTTATTGACGGCCTTGGGGGCTGATGAGGACGCCCCCTCCTTTCCCTTGGCATTCTCCTCTTTCTTGCACGCTGCAGCTACCCTTACCTGCATCCTTAGCCTAGCTGCCTCCATTTCTACAAAAGGGCAAATAACAAGTATTGGAACAAGTGACGGCCTTAGACAAGCCGACGAAGAAAGAAAAAAGAAGGGTTAAAATGGATAAACTTACGACGATGGGAATAAGCGTTAAGACGACGGGCTTTTAGTGTTGGCTTAGGACCCCCACAATATGCGTATTAAGTGTCGAGTGTAATGAGATCCCGACACTTCCGCTTATCCAACGGGATTTCTGTTACCCGACGAATAAAAACTTCTTGCACGTCGGTGATATGTGGACGAACACTAGCCGAAAAAACAAGAAAAGTAGACGATGTTAGAAATTCGAAACAAATAAATTGAAAGAAGCAGACGGGATTAACCTGAATCCTTGACATAAGCCCAAGTGTTGTCAAAGCCATGAGACATCGTCTCCCACTCCTTCTGATGACACACCCAGTTCGTCCCTTTGATGAAGAAATATCGGCCCTTCCAATTCCTATTGGAATTAAGCATATCAGATACCAGCTTTAGCCCCTTCTTCCTTATAGCAAAGTGGTATGTTCCCTAGGACGAGACAATGTGTTGAGGACGGTAACACCAAAAGAACTCGTCAAGAGTTAGTTGATGGTTCCCTCCACTTAGACGACCCCACAAAATCTCAGCCTCAATGAATATCCTCTAAGCGTTGGGGGCAATTTGGTTGATGGACAACCCCAAAAATTGGCCAACTGACGGTGAAGTGCTGTCAGAGGTAGTCTCAATCCTGCCGTGAACATGGCATCATACATGTCGACATCTGCGGTCTTCCCTGAATAGCACTTCTCAAACTTCCCAAGTAGACAGATTAGGATGTTATTCGGAATTTGGTAACGGTCACGTAAAGTGTTGAAAACCTTGTCTGACATCGTCGGTAGAAAGTCATTTACCGTCCATTTTTAAGGGAGGATGAAAGGATGGTCGTCTCCTGGGCTACCTGAAGTACTCTCTAAGACCTCCTCCTCACCATCATTTTCATCCCCGTCACTCTCTCTCCCTTTTTCTCCCTCGTAATCCTCATCTTCGCCCTCACTTACTACTTCATCTTCTCCTCCACAACTTTCCACTTCCTCGTCAGAAGATTGGGCTAACGTTTCCCACTCTGACAACCAGGAGAAGCCCTCATCAAGCTCATGACTTGATGTGAAGACCTCGTCGTAGCCCGCTCCCTCGCGGACTAACGACTGTTCACTCGTCGCCTCTCTAGACATCTAACTACCTATAAGTGACAGGGGTATTCTAAGAACCTAAGTTGACGGCCTTTCTAAAAAAATTTCACAATCAACTAGGATAAAAGTAAAAGATAGGAGGTAGTGAGAGCAAAGGTGACTTACCAAGTAAAGCAGACGGTTTCTTGAAAGATGACAATCTCAGCTAAAGGACGACAACAAAAGCACGATGACGTAGGCGAAATCCTTGAAGTGATGGGTTTGCTCTGATGATCAGCAGCAATGAAATAGAAGAAAATGAGGAAGGAAGTGAAGAATATATAGGGTAAGAAATGCACAGAAGACGAAGCGACACCTTTGTCCAGAAACAAGGCCAATTGGATTGAGCCACGTGTTCTGACATTTATGGCTGCTCAAGGAACCAAACAATAAATGCCCCATTTACCAAAAAATATATATAAATCAACTCCACAACCCGACAGCTAAAACTGATAGGATTATGAAGTAGGGGGCAGTTGATAGGTAGAAATTCCTAAAGTAAAGCTAACTAACCTGTGGAAGCTGACGACTTTGCTTACATGCCCATAAACACCTCTAAAAGATTGACGATCCATCTCACGGACTAACAGGCACACCTGAAGGTTGTCAATGTAAATAGGAACGATCAAAAGGCATTGACCAATAGCGAAGCTAACAGGATGAAGCTGATGGATTCAGCATGACTTGGTCTACACCCATAAGTATATAAGGAAATATCTTGCGCCCTACACTTAACCCTAATCAAGAAGAGTCCTATAAGGAAAGAACTCCACAAAATACGCGACTTAAAGAGGATCTCTCCTACAAGGAAACATCTTCTTAACCAAGGCACGAATGTCAGCCCTACACTACTATAAAAACCCCAAGACTCTCATAAACTAAGATACGCATAATTTACCTCAGCTCTGGCACTCTAGAGTTGTGAGAAGTTTTCTAACTTGACCTTCGGAGGGTCTTTGGCCGGCACCACACCGGTGCTCTCTGTTAGGTCTTCTCTTTTTATTGTGTAGGTACTGTCACGAGCGCGTAAGGGCTGTGTGGCTCATTGATGATTTTTCGACATCATCAAATTTAATTAACAAGACCTACTATTATATGAAAGAAATTGGCATTACTCTTGAATTACTAAAAAACTCATGTTTGATAGCACATTAAAAAAATAAAAATTGTGGATTCTAGTTAGATCAACTGGCAAAGTCTCCGATGGTTGAATTAGAAATCTGAGGTTCAATTCCCGCCTATATCAAAAACTAACTAGTGTCTGGGTCTAATGATAAAGAGCACAATCATCAAAACTAGACGTCATAGGTTAAAACTCTAATGAAAATGATAATTTTTTATTTGATACAAGATAGAAACTCTACTCTAGCAAAATCTAAGTGTATATGTGTGTGAAACTCCCTCCTGAAGACTTGAGCCCCGACCTTTACCCTCCACACCCTACAAACACTTATACCTGTGAAATTGATAATAACTCATAAGCTTAAAGGATTTGTTACTAATTACATGTCCTTTATTCGAATTTAAGAAATGCATTTAAGATGAAATTGTAACAGCCGTTTCATGCTTTACTTAAAAAAAGAAAAGAAAAGAAGAAGTAATGATGGTTTAATAGAAAATTATTCAAACAATGCTTCATCTTTCTCACATGAATGAAGGGTCACACAATGAATTTAATTAACAAGACCTACTATTATGTGAATGAAATGAGTATTACTCTCGAAGTACTAAAAAACTCATGTTTGATAGCACATTTTAAAAACTATTTTTGTGAGTTCTAGTTAGTTCAACTGGTAAAATTTTTGATAATTGAATTAGAGATCCAGGGTTTAATCCCCATCTACACCAAAAATCGACTAGTGTCTTGATCTGATAATAAAGAGCGCAATAATCACGCCATAGGTTAAATTCTATCAAAAAATTAAAATTGTTTTCAATACCATGAAATTAATAATAACTCATAAGCATAATAGATCTGTTATTAATTACATGTCATTTATTTGCATTTAATAAATGAATTTAAGATGAAACTGTAACGGCCGTTTCATGCTTTACTTAAAAAGAAGAAAAAGTAATGATGGTTTAATAGAAAATTATTTCAAACAATGCTTCATCTTTCTCACGTGAATGATGGGTCACACAATGAATTAATTTAACAAGACCTACTATTATGTGAAAGAAATGAGCAATGCTCTTGGAGTAACTAAAAACTCATGTTTGATAGGACATTTTAAAAACTGTTTTCGTGGGTTTTAGTTAGCTCAACTAGTAAAGTCTCTGATGGTTGAATTAGAGATCTGGAGTTTAATTCTCGCCTACACCAAAAACCTATAGTTGTCTTGGTCTGATGATAAAAAACGCAATCGCCAAAAACAGATGTCATAGGTTGAAACTTTACCAAAAAAAAAAAAAAAAAATTGTTTTCAATACCATGAAATTGATAATAACTCAGAAGCTTATAGATTTGTTGTTAATTACATGTCATTTACTCAAATTTAAGAAATGCATTTAAAATGAAATTGTAACGGCCGTTTGATATTTTACTTTCTATAAAAAATTAATGATTTTTTAATAGATAATTATTCAAACAATGTTTCATCTTTTCACACAATGAATTTAATTAACAAGACCTACTATTATGTGAAAGAAATGAGCATTACTCTCAAAGTACTAAAAATTTCAAGTTTGATATCACATTTTAAAAATTGTTTTTGTGGGTTCTAGTTAGCTTAATTGATAAAGCTCTAGTAATTGAATTAAAGATCTATGATTCAATCTCCGCTACACCAAAAATCAATTAGCGTCTTAGTCTAATGATAAAGAGTGCATTCTTCAGAAGTGGACTCCATAGATTGAAACTCTATCAAACCAAAAAATAAAAGTTTTCAATAGCATGAAATTGATAATAACTCATAAGCCTAATAGATCAGTTGTTAATTACATATCATTTATTCGCATTTAAGAAATGCATTTAAGATGAAACTGTAATGGCCGTTTGATGCATTACTTTAAAAAAAAAAAAAAAGTAATGATTGTTTAATAGAAAATTATTCAAACATTGCTTCATCTTTCTCACGTGAATGAAGGATCACACAATGAATTTAATTAACAAGACCTACTATTATGTGAAACAAATGAGCATTACTCTAGGAGTACTGAAACACTCATGTTTGATAGCACATTTTTAAAAAATGTTTTCAATACCATGAAAATGATAATAACTCATAAGCTTACTAGATTTGTTGTTGATTACATGTCATTTATTTGCATTTAAGAAATACATTTAAGATTAAATTGTAATGGCTGTTTGATGCTTTACTTTTTTAAGAAAAAAAAAAAGTAATGATTGTTTAATAGAAAAGTATTCAAACAATGCTTCACCATTCTCACGTGAATGAAGGGTCACACAATGAATTTGAATAACAAGACCTATTATTATATGAAAGAAATGAGCATTACTCTAGAAGTACTAAAAAACTCATGTTTGATAGCACATTTTGAAAAATGTTTTCAACACCGAGAAAATGATAATAACTCATAAGCTTACTAGATGTGTTGTTAAGAAATTATTTAAGATGAAATTGTAATGGCCGTTTGATGCTTTACATAAATAAATAAAAATAAAAATAAAAACTTACGATTGTGTAATAGAAAATTATTCGAGCAATGCTTCATCTTTCTGACATGAATGATGGTCACATAATGAATTTAAAACAAGACCTACTATTATATGAAAAAAATTAGCATTATTCTTGAAGTACTAAAAAACTCATGTTTGATAGCACATTTTAAAAACTGTTTTCGTGGGTTTTAGTTAGCTCAACTGATAGTCTCTAATGGTTGAATTAGAAATCTGTAGTTCAATCCCTACCTACACTGAAAACCAACTGGTATCTTGGTTTGATGGTAAGATGATAAAAAACGCAATCATTAGAAGTGGACGTCATAGGTTAAAAGTCTATAAAAAGAATTGTTTTCAATACAATGAAATTGATAAGAACTCATAAGCTTAAACGATTTGTTATTAATTGCATGTCATTTATTCACATTTAAGAAATGGATTTAAGATGAAACTATAACGGCCGTTTCAAGCTTTACTTTAAAAAAAAAGTAATGAGGGTTTAATAGAAAATTATTCAAACAATGCTTCATCTTTCTCATGTGAATGAAGGGTCACACAATGAATTTAATTAACAAGACCTACTATTATGTGAAAAAAAATGAGTATTTCTCTCGGAGTACTAAAAAACTCATGTTTGATAGCACATTTTAAAAACTGTTTTCATGGGTTCTAGTTAACTCAACTGGTAAAGTTTCCGATAGTTGAATTAGAGATCTAGGGTTCAATCCCCGCCTACACCAAAAACCAACTAGTGTCTTGGTTTTGTGATAAAGAGTACAATAGTGTTTAATAGAAAATTATTCAAACAATGCTTCATCTTTCTCACATGAATGAAGGGTCACACAATGAATTTAATTAACAAGACCTACTATTATGTGAAAGAAATGAGTATTACTCTCGGAGTACTAAAAAACTCATGTTTGATAGCTCATTTTAAAAATTGTTTTCATGGATTCTAGTTAGCTTAACTGGTAAAGTCTTCGATAGTTGAATTAAAGATCTAGGGTTTAATCCCAGCCTACACCAAAAATCGACTGGTGTCTTGGTTTGATGATAAAGAGCGCAATAATTAGAAGCGAACGTCATAAGTTCAAACTCTATAAAAAATAAAAAAATAAAAAATTTGTTTTCAATACCATGAAATTGATAATAACTCATAAGCATAATAGATCTATTATTAATTACATGTCATTTATTTTTATTTAATAAATGCATTTAAGATGAAACTGTAATGGCCATTTCATGCTTTACTTTTAAAAAAAAAAAGAAAAAGAAAAAGTAATGATAGTTTAAAGAAAATTATTCAAATTGTGCTTCATCTTTCAATTGTAACGGCCGTTTCATGCTTTACTTACCAAAAAAAATTATGATGGTTTAATAGAAAATTATTTCAAACAATGCTTCAGCTTTCTCATGTGAATGAAGGGCCACACAATGAATTGAATTAACAGGACCTACTATTATGTGAAAGAAATGAGCAATGCCCTAGAGTAACTAAAAACTCATGTTTGATAGCACATTTAAAAAATTGTTTTCATGGGTTTTAGTTAGCTTAACTAGTAAAGTCTCTGATGGTTGAACTAGAGATTTGGAGTTCAATTTTTGCCTACACCAAAAACCTATAGGTGTTTTAGTTTGATGATAAAAGGCGCAATTATAAAAAACAAATGTCATAGGTTGAAACTTTATCCAAAAAAAAAAAAAAAAACAGTTTTCAATAACATGAAATTGATAATAACTCATAAGCTTAATAGATCTGTTGTTATTTACATGTCATTTATTCACATTTAAGAAATGCATTTAAAATGAAATTGTAACGGCCCTTTGATACTTTACTTTTTTAAAAAAAATTAATGATTGTTTAATAGATAATTATTCAAACAATGTTTCATCTTTTCACACAATAAATTTAATTAACAAGACCTACTATTATGTGAAAGAAATGAGCATCACCCTCGGAGTACTAAAAAACTCATGTTTGATTGCATATTTGAAAACTATTTTTGTGGGCTCTAGTTAACTCAACTAGAAAAGTTTCTGATAGTTGAATAAGAGATCTATGGTTTAATTCTTGTCACAATCAAAAACTGATTGGTGTCTTAGTTTGATGATAAAGAACACAATCATTAGAAACAGACACCATAAGTTGAAATCCTATAATAAAAAATAAAAAATAAAAATAACTATTTTCAATACCATGAAGTTAATAATAGCTCATAAGCTTAATAGTTCTACTGTTAATTACATGTCATTTATTCACATTTAAGTTGAAACTGTAACTGCCGTTTGATGCTTTGCTTTAAAATAAAAACTAATGATAGTTTAATAGAAAATTATTCAAACAATGCTTCATCTTTCTCATGTGAATGAAGGGTCCCACAATAAATTTAATTAACAAGACCTACTATTATGTGAAAAAAATGAGCATTACTCTGGGAGTACTAAAAAACTCATGTTTGATAGCACATTTTAAAAAAATATTTTCAATACAATGAAAATGATAATAAATCATAAGTTTACTAGATTTGTTGTTGATTACATTTCATTTATTTGCATTTAAGAAATGCATTTAAGATGAAACTGTAACGACCGTTTGATGCTTTAAAAAAAAAGTAACGATTGTTTAATAGAAAATTATTCAAGTAATGCTTTATCTTTCTCATGTGAATGAAGGGTCACTCAATGAATTTAATTAACAAGACTTACTATTATGTGAAAGAAATGAGCACTACTCTAGGAGTACTAAAAACTCATGTTGATAGCACATTTTGAAAAATGTTTTCGCACCATGAAAATGATTATAACTCATAAGCTTACTAGATCTATTGTTGATCACATGTCATTTGTTTGTAGTTAAGAAATGCATTTAAGATGAAACTGTAACGGCCGTTTGATGCTTTACTTAAAAAAAAAAAAAAAAAAAAAAAAAAAAGGAGGTTAAAATTGTTTTATAGAAAATTAATCGAGTAATGCTTCATCTTTCTCACATGAATGACGGTCACGTAATAAATTTAATTAACAAGACCTACTATTATATGAAAGAAATTAGCATTACTCTTGAAGTACTAAAAAACTCATGTTTGATAGCACACATATATGCTTGTTTGATGAAATTGGAACGCTTGTTTGGTGAAGAATTAGTCTACTAGAAATGCTTCCTCCTCCCACGTAAATGGTGGGTCTCATCACTAATTTAATAACCGGGCCTACTATTATATAAGAGGAATGAGCATTACTCCCAAAGTATCAAATAATTACTTATGTTTGATAACAGATTTTAAAATTTGTTTTCAACTTTTAAAAATAAAAACAAAAACAAAAAATCTTATTTCCCATGTGTTTGGTTTAGTGTTATAGTTTTCAATTTATGAAAATTCCACTCAAAATACAATGTTGAGGTTCAGGTTTTTGTAAAACATCAAAATGAATCAAATGATGTTTTCAGCTTTCAACTTGGGTTTTATTATGTTTTCTAAAAGGGTGGTGACATTTTCATAAATTATGAGATATGGTTTGGTTTTCAATTCACAGGAGTATTCAATATTATTAAATGAATAATTATTTCTCAACTTGAAGAGATCTGCTGATTGATTATCTGTCAGGAAAATTATTAAGTACTCCCGGAGTACCATAAATGCGTAGTCCTTCCTCTCACATGAATGGTAGGTCCCACTAAGTGGGACCTACCATTCATGTGAGGAGGGAGTAGATGAAATTATAACGGTCATTTGTTGAAGAAAATACTCTAGAAGCAAATGCTTTCTCCTCTCACCTAAATAATAAGTTCCATCATGAATTTAATTAATGAATCCAATATTATGTGAGAGGAATAAGCATGATTCCTCAAGTACTAAATAATTAGTATTGTTTGATCATACTTTTTAAAAATTGTTTTTAAATTTTAAATACAAAAACTCATTTCCAATAGTGTTTGTTTTAGTGTTTTAGTTTTCATTTTTTGAAAATTATTCTCGAAATTTTTTGAGATCAGCTCTTTGAACACCATCAAAATGATGCTTTTAGCTTTCAGCTTGGGTTTTATGTTTTCTAAAGTGGATGACAGTTTTGTAAATTATGAAATAAGTGCTTCAAAATCCATCAAACATTTTAAACATTTTTTGTTGGGTTTTTTGTTTACTGGGAGTATCTAATACCATTAAAATGACAATAACTCCTCAATTTTCTGACTAGATATGTTGATTGATTACATGCCTTCCATTCTCATTTAAGATGAAGCTTTTTTTTTTTTTTTTTGTTGAAAATTTTACAATATGTTGTTAACTTCGCAGCTTGAATCCTTTCTCCTCTAGACCTTCTAAGCATTTTGTGAATAGAGAAGTACTAATTAAATTACAAGGTCCTTGGCATTTAAGATAAAACTGTATGCCTATTTGATGAAAAAATATTCAACACACCAAGAACAATACAGACCAATAATATGGACCGATGGTAGGCCCATTGTTATCTGAGAAAAAAAAAAAAAAAAAGAGCATTATTCCCTGTTTGATGGCACATTTTTAAAAAACTTGTTTTCAACTTTTAGAAACAAAAACAAAAACTCTTATTCCCAATGTTGTTTGATTTAGTGTTTTAGTTTTCAGTTTTTAAAATTTATTCTCAAAATACAATGTTGATATCAATTTTTTTTTTTTTTTGAAAAACATCAAAATGAAGTTTTCAACTTTTTGAGCTTGGGTTATGTGTTTTCTGAAGGGGCCGGTGGCATTTTTGTAAATTACGAGATATGTGTACTTCGAAAACCATTAGTCCCATTAGCATTGTTTTGGCATTTCTGGTTAGGTTTTCTATTCACAAGGAGAAATCTAATACCATTAAATAGATAATAACTCTGTAACTTGATTAGATATGTTGATTGATTACATGACATGATTCATATTTAAGAAATGCATTTAGGATGTAAGCCATATTTGATGAAATATTATTCAATACGTACACCTGGAGTAATGCTTCCCCCGTCCTCCAACATAATAGTCCCACTATAAATTTTGATTAATGGAACCCACAATTATATGACAGGAAAAAGTATTGCTCTTGAAGTACCAAAAACTTACAATGGTTTAATAGCATGCTTTAAAAACTATTGAAATCAATAATAACTCATTAATTTGATTAAATCTGCTAGATGAATACATGTTCTTATTGATTTGCCCTTTTTTTTTCCAATTTTGATTTGCTATTTAAGATGAAACTTTTAAGCATGTTTGATGGGAAATTATATACTAATACACTAAAAACAATACCTAGTTACTTACACCTTTCACATGAATGATGGATCTCTCCATCATTGGACCTACAATTATATGAGAGGAATGAACATTAGTCCCAAAATACTTTAATAATTACTTATGTTAGATAACACGTCTTAAAATATGTTTTAAGCTTCTTCTTTTTATCAATACATCAATAGTTAGGAGTGAGAAGATTTGAACTTTGAATGTCTTCATTGAAAACATCAAGTGGTACCAGTTGCTACAGAGCTCCTAGCAAAAATTGTTTTAAGCTTTTAAAAACAAAAATATTGCTCCCTATGGTGTTTGGTTTAGTGTTTTACTTTTTAGTTTTTGAATATATATGTATATATATAATTCGATAGTTGGGGAGGAGAGATTTGAACCCTTGTTTCCGTTAGAAACACTACGAAGTGCTAACTAATTGAATTACAATAAGATTCTTGGCAAAATAGACCATCAAAATTAAATATTTTTTACACATAAAAATGAAGTTTTCGGTTTGGGTTTTATGTTTTCTAAAGCTGGCGGTGCCTACTATACTAAGCACTGATATAGAAAAAGTCGCTACTTCCATCATTTCAAATACCAAAAATTTTGGAAAAAGTTTTCCACCGAAATAAATAAAACAAAACTACACATGGAAGACAATTGAAATTACTTCACTGCTCACTATTCGTAGTCTAAAAGGTAAATCAAATAGTGGGTATAATAACTAGTAAGCACACCTCTTTTAATGCACTATTATTGAACGTAGGCATGCTATGCATCAATGGAGGCATACGTGCATTCACTCACAAGTCACAAGCTGCGTACCTATTACCTAACCTAGCACAAGTAATCAAACCTACCCCCCTTTTTCTTCCCTCTAGTCAAAAGGTCCTCACCTTTCTGATGGAACTAACCTTCCTATAATGGCATTGGAGTTTTGGATTGGAACTAGCCTTCCATAAGGGGCAACAGAGTTTTGGCTATCCTTTGGTGTTAAAAAAGTTTAGGACCACACATTTTAACACAACTTAAACATATGGCGAGCAATGATTGGACCATATGTAAGTGATGTAATCTAATTATATATTGACAGATGTGTAAATTATGTAAAAGTATAAGTAAGAGTATGTGTCCGTAGAAAAACTGGTTGGTGCTTTCTTTGACATTTTTTGAACAAGCAAATGGTCTTGGTGTTTTCTTTAACCTGTTTGGCCGAGATTAGATAATTAGTGTATTTTAGACTAAATTATATTTTTAGCCCTTAAAGTTTAAGATAATTTTTAATACGCATTGTCTAAATTTTTCATTTTATTCTACCATGTTTAATTTGTTTTCAAAATAGCCCTTTCATCCATCTTTGAATATTGAGATTGATTTGATCATTAAGTACCAAAAAATTGATGTCGCTTCTTTTTCTTGTTAATAGAAAAAATCAACCAATACCATTAAACCACAAGATTCATTGTCCTTTAGGTAAACAACAGCTTTATTTATTTATTTATTTATTTATTTATTTATTTATTTTTGATATGTAAAACAACAGCTTTATTAGTCAAGCTGAAAAGGTACTTGAACAATTGGACATACAATTTAGTGTCTTAGTATTTGTACATTTTATTATTTGGATAGTTGCTAAGTATCATTAGGAAATTCACATGAAGAGTGAGAATCAGATAGCACTTCAAGAAAGCATAAAAGGACTAACATATGAATGTGATAATGGTATATGCCATTATTTAGAGCTAGGAAAATGTTGAGTCAAAAGTGCATTATAGAACAGAAATTTCACACCACAAAAGAATAGCACATCATAAAGCTCCAAGCTGTTGTACCTAAAGGGTGGTTCAGATACAGCATTAATATAGTTTTTACATCTCTCTCTCCTTTAAAAAAAAATTATTAGCAGGTAAAGAAATTACAGAATTGAAGAAGTCAACAAAATTTTGCACGCTAAAATTCCATGTGCATTAGGGAACTATTGAAGTATAAAACCAACAAAGTAAGAGGCATTCACCAAGTATGTTGCTGTCATAAAAGACTAACCATAGAAATTTAAAAATATGGAAACTTTAGTATTACTTAAAATCATCACAACATCCCAATGCAGAATCCATTACAGTTACTCTGAGAAACATAAGGGTAGTGTGATTATGTTCATAAATGAAAGAAATTCAATAACCAACCATCTCAACTTTAGGAAAAAAATGAAAAAAAAAAAAAAATAGTTAAGATCATCAACAAGGAAATCCGGATTCATTATGCAACAAAAGTAAAAGAAAGTAATACCTTAATTTACTCCCAATGAAAGGGAAGATTTTGAGGGGTTTGATTTCCCTGTGATCCATCAGACCCCATGAGAAACATTCCCTGGCAATGTACATTATTACCACTGCCATTTGAAACCAGAACTGAATCCATTGGCTCTAAAGTACTGTCACCATGTAGGCTTGGGCCTAAAGGCTGCACTAGGGAGGCTGAGTTAGGATGCATTACATGGCTCAAATTGAGCCCGGATGATTGTGACTGAGGCGATGACAGAAGAGAGAGAGCACAATCCGAGTCATGGACTCGAGCTGTTAACCTGTCACAATACATTTTGCTCCTAGCCCTATCACCTTCTGAAGCAATGGTCCTCAGAAGCGGCTGGCAGACAGGAGCCTCAAGAGATAATTGATTGTTGAGCGTGGTGCTGCCATTTTGCAAGAATGAGAGTTGCTTCCCTCCTCCTATATAGCTGCTAGTGCTAGGGGATGATCCAATATATGGTTTCTGTTTATCAAGTAACTGTAATTGTTGCTGCTGGTTAGGAAGCCTAGCATCTGCTGCAGTATTGAGAACTCCAGTCCAGGCAGGGCTCATCACAGTGGTGGAGGGATATACATGTGTACCGGAGAATTGTATGAATTGGGGACCTGAAACAACAAAAACCAAGCTTTAGTCCTAAAATTTTTAAGTCAGTTATTGATCTGATAGAATTAGGAGTATCTACGGTCTTTTGGTGCTTTTTCCAAAAATACTATTTCATCCAAATGGATGCTTCTAATAAGTCAGAATCAGTTTTGGGATTAGAGCTACCTGGATTTGTAAACTGATATTAAAGCAGCTTTGAAGAAGTAACTAACTGTAAACATATTAAAAGTTATATGCTAAACATGCACGCAAGTTTCTAATTCGTGTTGGACTCAATGACCTCAAGAAAAAATCTGCAGTTAAAATGATTTCCATTTGAAAAGAGCCACTGTAGAGATTGAAAAACATTTTGGTTATCACAATTTTTGTCTAGTACGAAAAGCCAAAGAATGACACACATTGAACTGACCTCTAGAAATGACTCTAGTGGCCACTAGAGTCATGAAATCTCACCATCAATCATAGCTGGCATTGAAGCACTTAGCTGAGTGGATATTCAGCATAAAGAGTTTTAGTCTTTTAGTGAAAATTACATCCTAAAAGCTTTGTGTTTGTGTGTGCGCAGTGCACATGCCAATTCACAGCTGACAATGAGTTCAATCAGCCATCATCAAAGCTAACCTTGGTAATTAGACAAAAAGTTCCCAGATTGAGACAGGGGTTCTGGCTGAGGCTTTCTTCGCCTTCTGTTGTGTCCATCAAGACGTTTCCTGCAGCTTCTCTTCCCTTCATCAAATTCCTCCAGTGAATGGAACCTACAAAAAGAGTGATGGAATTATTTAGAAACTAGGATTGCAAGGGGTAATGGTGTAGAAGATAAGGGGATTCTTTGCACATGAAATTAAGAAACAATAAATTATAGAGATATCAATTAAATCTAAAATTGAAGTCCTTCATATGCACATGAGAAGAAAAATACTTAACTCAACTGAGCCTTTGTCCTAATTAAGTTAGGGTCGACTATGGATCCTCATCACCTAATTGAGGTCAATCACGTGTATTCTTTTATACCATTCCATTCTATCAAATCTAAAATTGTGTTCTCTTTCACCTCCCAATTTAACTTACATGAGAAGAACAATGTGAAAAAGAATCTGAGCTATGGATCTTCATCAACTAATTAAGGTTGGTGACTTGTATTCTTTTATGCAATTCTATCCCATCTAAAATCGTATTCTCTTTCACCTCCCTATTTTACTTACATAAGAAGAACAATCTGAGCTAGTCATCAGCAAGGATTTTATGAAGAAAAAAAAACACTACTTTTGAGCATATAAAACTAAACAAAATTTCTATTAGAGGGATGAGATTAGTTAGATGAACCATCCAAAGTAATGCATGGTCAAAGAGGGTCAAGGAAAAAAAAATACAGACTTCAATATCACACAAAGACCGGACATGGGAGACTGCTCCTAGACATTTAGACGAAAAATATAGCTTGTCAATAGTTTCAGTCTTTCATATGATATCACATGTTTTCCTTAAACTTAAGTTCTCTGTATACTAAAGCTAGTCCTTATCAAGCTATTATATCTATACACAGAAAGTATACTCCTATCAGAATCTGGCTGCTTAATTTTACACCTCTAAAACAAAGCAAGACCAGAGATACTCATGGACAGAGAACACTAAAAACAAATTTTATTGAAATTAGTCCACACACTTTTATTGACTATACAATTAGGAAATAGTGTATTACAGTTATATTAGCAAAAGGACTACAGAACACACACTCCTAAAAACAAATTTAAGTAATCAACAGCAGAGTTGATGTGACTTTCACTAGGAAAGCACTAATACCATCAATCAACTAATACCTGCTACACTGCTGGCAAAATCTTTGCTTCTGACCACAGATGCTTACTTGTGGAGTCTTTGAATGGAGCTCACACACCTTGTGGCGCCTATGGTAATCCCTGCAAATACTAAGATCTGAAGTGCATCCATCAACTAGGCATGACACTGGCTGAGTTCCATTATTGGCTGCTCTTGCTCTCTTCGATGACCCTGAAGGTGGTGATGCCATTTTTGAGACTCCAGGCTCCTTCCATTTATTCACTGACTCATTGCCTGAACTTCCCACCTGACCAAGCTTCAAATCAACTGAAAAATCCCCCCTTTGGGCTCTATGATCTCCAAAACTACTTGACCCACTAACTGTTTCTATGTTAGGAAATGCTCCTTGTTCCAATTCTGACAAATCCCAAGAAGGTGCTTTCAAGTTCCAGTCCATACAAACTGTCACTTCTAGATTTCTTCTACTTCTCCAAACACCTCTATTCACCCACACAACCCTTTTAAGCTTCTCTTTTTCACTATGAATTTGAGGCACCCTTAAAGAGAAATAATTTCATGACAGCATCAAGCAAAACAAGAGCAACAAGTCAAAAATTAGAGTCTTTAGAGAATAAGTACTGTGTTAGAAATTAAAAATTTATAATAAAAAAACCATTAATTTACATAAATCTTTTATTGGGTACCTTCAAATTGTAAAATTTCAAAGAAACCAACAGTAGAAAGTAAAAGGAAAGCTAGAAGTGAAACAATAGGAATCCTTAAAATGCATCACAAAATTTTTGTTTTTGTTAAAATAAAAGCCAAAAAAATAGTAATAATATAAGAAAACATAGCAGAAAGTTACATTTTTTTTTAATTAAAAAAATGACTGCTAAGAATAGAAGTAGAGAGCAGCAGAGAGAGTTCCAAGGACTTTGGAAGCTAAAAATGAAAAGTACCAACCAGAAATAAAGAAGTAATATAACAAATAAAGAAACAGCAAGAGGAAAGAGGTGAGAGAGAGAGTACTTACAGTTACAGTCAATTACAGCAAAATGAAGACTGTTTGCTATTTCCAGCCACTCATTCCCTGACAAGGATTGCATTACAAACTTTAAAGTAGCAAAGTCGGTTTTTTTTTTTTTTTTTGGTTAATACAAAAAGAAAAGAACTTGTAAAAGAGAATCATTCAGTACTGTACCTGTTAGCACAATGCAATTGAAGGTTTTTTGTGCATAGAAAGAGAGAATGGATAATGTATTGAAATGGGTAGAGAAATATTGAGAGAGAAAAGATAATAGTGGAAGTGTGAGAAGCTATAAGTCTATAGCTAGATTTGTTGGGTTTTTTCCTAAGCAAGCTCTAGTTTTTTTTTAATATTTTTTTTCCTTTTCCATTTAGGGTTTTGTTTGTTTGAATGTATTGTAGGTAGGTCTTGAAGAAAGGAAGGAGGACAGGCTGTTGTTGCTTTCAACTTTTGTAAGCCAAAGAAAAAAATAAAGGAAGTACAAGGATGGGTGCTTAAGACAAAGCATGTGGCATTGTGTTTCTCATTTCATGGCATGTCTTTCTTTTTGGGTTTCTTTTACTACGTGGGTTTTGGGAACCATAGTGCACGCTCCTATGGGAGAGAGTGGGAAAGCTACACTTCAAATTTTGAAACCCCATCTTGAAGCTCAAAGGGAATTGGAATTGGAATCTAATTTTAGTTGCCTTACACTTTTGATGGACTATCTTCCCACTCTAATGATTATTTTTGTGAGCAATGCTGCGGACACAAAAAAAATTTGACAATATTTTTGCCGTTTTCTGATGTGGTAAGTTTGTATTGGTTTTTATATCGACTCATCGTTGACATTACTTTTTAAACTACTACTAATAGTCTGTTATATTAATAAGTATCATATTTTGTTGTCAAATTTTATGTGTCGGTAAATTTTATCTAATTCTGCAGGGGACCCATAATCTACGTTGATTATTTTGTTGTCGATCTTGTTGGTGCCTACTGATAGCTGCTTGGGACGGATTACAAGATGCCATTAGGGATTCATTCAAGACATCCATTATCATAAGCTATTTAAAAAGAAAATACACTTAACACGTCGGATAAAATTAGAATGATACTAAAAAAGGGTTGATTCTCACACTCCTTGTTATATATCGTTCGTATACATTACTTATTTGCATTTTAAATATGGACACTAATAAAAAAAATGAACATCTCATGCAAAATTGTATACATTGTATGTGTAGAGTGTACATCAACAAATATGTGAGAAGTGAGAACAATTTTAGAAGAATAATTCATAAATAAATTTTTTAGTACTACATTCTTTGTTAAGCTGCATCTGCCTAAAAGTTGAACCTGACCTTAATTTTGCGCATATTGAGATGAAAAGCACCGGTTGATAAAGAGAAGCAACCCTTTTTTATATATAGATATAGAAGAGAAGCAACGCATTAAGCATAAAGCAATAGCAAAAGTAGATTTGTGAATATAAATTAACCCCCCCCCCCCCCCCAAACATAAAAAAAAATAATAAAAAAATAAAAAATAAAAAAAAAAACATATGTGAGAATCTTGCAAATTACAATTCCTTATTTGTATCTATTTATATAATTGAAATAAAATTTTTTGATTTTCATTTTTTTTTTGCCAGAACTAATTAATGATCATATATATATATTATAATAATAATAATAAGATTCTCTATTGTCCATTTATGTTTTGCCAAAATTAATCTTATTATATACTGTACTAGTTTAAAAATTAATTAGAGATGACAAATTGGTGATACTGAATTGATTCTATTTTGATAACATAGGGCACGTTTTTCTTATCAAAAAAAAAAAAAAAACATTGGGCACGTTTTTGCTACAACTAACACAATTTTTTTTTTTTTTTTATATCAAATTCGAAATTTAAAACAGCAATGACTTCTATACTAATCATATTTAATCAACAGTTTCCAACAGTTTTTTTTTAATCAATTATCATCAAATTGACTTTGAACACATAGTAATGATTTCTATACACATCAAATTTAATTTCCACAGGTACAACATGATTCAATATTCATAAAATTATTGTACTTTTATATGCCCAAAAAAACAAAACCATATGCAGTTTTCTTATTATACTGGTTTGATGGAGGTGTCCTGGAATACTGTGCAATCTAGTCATGAATGGCTAGTTTCTAGTACTCTCATTGTTTCACACAACGGGCATCGAATTAATGGTTAATGTCGCATTCCTTGAAACAAAAAACAAAATGGGCTGCAAAAACTAGTTGTATTATTTAATGAACACTGTTCTTTAGTTGAAAAGTTCCTATTTTTGAAGACTTTTTGAGATGAGTACAATCGAGCATTCAACTGGTGACTAATATATAGCCAACAAAAATAAACTGGTACCTATAATAGCGGCTGCTGGGAATGATGTTTTTTTCTTTCCCTGTATTTTTTGTAATATATATTGAGCATGTTTTTATAAGCTATTCGATACCTGTGTTTTGAGTTTAAAATAAACATGATTATTAAAAAATAGAGTTTAAAGTGAATATTTGTATATGAGGAGTTGTGGTTGCATGCTAGAATTTTAGATTTTAAAAAGACACTCTTTTAAACTCTCAAAATGCTTAACTAAGCATGCCCATAATTATCGTAACATAAAATAAATAAATAAATAAAAGATATCCTCCGCGCACTCTTAGTATGGGTACCAAATTCCAGTCTTTCGTTTCTCAAAAAAAAAAAAAAAAAAAAAAATCCAGTCTTTCTATACGTTTTAGCCCATGTTCATCAAATGCAAAGATGTTTTTTAACTTATCCATAACTTCTGCTCTATTTTCACAATGAACGTATGAGCTAAAATCCAAATACAATCATAATGAGTTAATATCCTAAAATTAATTAGAATAAATATAGTATAAGTAATCATGTGTTTAAATCAATTAAATTGTTCTTCTTTTTTTTAAATCACCTCTCCTTTCACAAAATAATTATTATTATCAATATATTTAAATAATGATAATAAAGTTGAATTTTTATAAAAGAATTAACTATGAAGCGAGTTCCATAACTCAAAGTTGTCTCCAAATGCAGACATCCCTAAACATTGTTTTTGATGCTTCATCAAATGCATAGATGTCTTATGACTTATCCCAAAAAAAAAAAAAAAGAAGGTAATTTTACTAATTTATTCCCATCATGAACCTATTAACTAAAACCCAATACAATCTTAATGAGTTAATATCCTAATTTCTTTTTTATAATTTGATAGTATAATGGGGAGATTTGAATCATTATAATCATTCTCCTAATAAAGAATAACTATGTTACTAAGTTACAAAGTTCTTGACTAGTATCTGAATTATCATTTTTTTTATTGTTATATATATTCAAAAATAGAAAAATTAGTATATTAATAATTGCGTGAATGCACTCATTAAAGAAAAATAGAATGAATCCTATTTCATTAGGAAGTAACAAAAGTTAATAAATAAATATTATTTTTACTCGACGTTGAGTGAGTCCAAAAAATCCTAGGCCATAGAAAAATAAATAGGCATATGTTAAACTAGTATGCAATGTTGTTCTATTCATATATAGTTGAAAACTGACTAGCCGCATTGGTTGGCAACTTTTTTCCTTTGTAATTGGATGAGAGATCTATGCATTTGGAACTAGGGAGTTGGTTCGTACCCAATGAAACCAATTTGGGCCACTTATCAATTTGTGGTCCACACTTTGATCAATTTATTGTAGCATGTGGACTTTGGGAGTCGAACGTGGAGCGTGAACAGTACACATATGACGTAAACCCATGGTAGACGTGTGCTGTCAAAAATGCACAATAAAATGATGTCATTGATAAAGAATAAATTTAAAAGAAAAAAAAAGAAGAAGAAGATATTGAAAAGAAGATTCGATAGTGTTGTTACACGCTTTTCAAAAAAAAAAAAAAAAAGTGTTGTTACACGACTCTTACACCTCTCATAAAATGATATTGGATCGCTCAGAATTTGATATTTAAGGTGAGTTTTAGTTAGGTCGGCAAAGTTTATTGTAGTTAAATAAGGGATTATGAGTTCGAATTCTGCTTATATTAAAAACTGATTACTATATTAATTTGATAATAAAGAATAATCATTATAAAACAAACACATAAATTCAAAATTTTATCATATCTATAAAAAAAATTATTAGTATCTCATTAAATTATAAAATAATATTAAGTTCATACATTTCACTTTTAAAAGCCCTAATTCTATTTATACCAAAAGCCGATTACTATATTACCTTGATAATAAGGAATAATCATTACGAAAAAGACATATATTCAAAATTTTATCATATCTATAAAAAAAATTATTAGTATCTCATTAAATTATAAAATAATATTAAATTCATACATTTCACTTTTAAAAGAGTGGGGCTATAATTAATACAAAATTTATTACATCAATCTTATATGTATATGTATCAACTTGTAAACACAAACTAAAGAAATAATTCTATAACCATTTTATTATATTATTAATGTGACACTAATCATATTTATTATTATATTAGTTAATAAGTGAATACTTACTAGATACACTCAAAATACTTCTGATGTGTTACTCCAAAAAAAAAAGCCATTTAATGCAATAATATGGCTAGCTTTTTCTCTTTTTTTTTTTTTTTTTTTTTTGACAAGAAAATAATATGGCTAGCTTAAGCTTAAAAAAAATGCAAAAAAAAGGTAAGGGAAAAAAAAAATACAAAACCTACTTATGGTTTCCATGTAAGACATTAACTTCCTTTAAAATTTGAGTCTAACAGTTTAGTCTAGTCCTCTATAATATTGTTTAGGCAACATTGTTTACGCGTAAACCATTAAATATCTATGAAAATAAATAGTGAGTTGATCATATGATAACATGTGCCTATATATTATTTTCACACAAAATAGTACCACCAAAGGTTTTGTGTTACATTCAAAACCAAAAAAAAATTATGTGTTAAAGATTTAACAATCTATACATAATCAATACAAAATGTGATTGTGTGTGAAACTCTCTCTCAAAAACAAAAAACAAAAAAAAAAAAAAAACAAAATGTGATTGTTTGGGAAAAAAAGTTTTTATCTCTTAGTCTTTTACCTTATGTCTAAGTTTTTTTTTTAATTAAAAAAATTAAGTTAATCTTTGGGTTTTTCACATATTTAATATAAAAGACTACCAAAAATTATATCTCTCAACATATATATATATGTATGTATATTTTTAGAGAGTTTTAATCTATGACGTCTGCTTTTAATGATGATTTTTTATCATCAGACTAAGATACTAATCGGTTTTTGGTATAGGTGGGGATTGAACCTCAAATTTCTCATTTAACTATAAAAAATTTTACTAGTTGAGCTAACTAAAACCCATATCTCAATAAATATTATGCAAATAAGTTACTGAAAACAACGCGTCCCAAATCAATTTTAATAAGAGAAAATTACAAAGGGTTTTGGGTTTTTTTGGTTATAAAAAAAATAAGATTTGAAAATTTGCATAATTTATTATTATATATATATATATATTTTGTAAAAGACGGGATGAATAACATTAAACAACAAGTATAGTACAAAATAGTTCAACTTTGTCCAAAGCTAGTGCATTATCCACAATAGACAATGGTTCATACAAAATTTGGAAGTCAATAACTAGATTTGCTCCCACCTTTGCCATCTTGTCCGCACATTTGTTTACCTCCCGAAAAATGTGGGTTATAAAGCAGTTAGGCATCAATTTGATCGGAGTCCTACAGTCATTAAGGAGAGGTTCAAGCATAGTATTAATAGTAGTGGGGTTAGAAAGTAAGTACACAATAAATTCAGCATTTAGTTCAATGTTAACATTTAGGAGGTTTAATTGCTTAGCCAAGGATAGGTCATCCTTGAAGGCTCAGAGATTTAAACATATATTTTCAATTTTTAAACAATATTACATATATTTTTATATACTTTTTTATTCATATATATTACCAAAAAATATATATATACAACTTTACGATTATCACATGAATAATATTCCAAGATACACTGATGTAACTTTACTTTCATCATTTTTTTTTTTTTCCGGGTGGGTAAATATTGTGAGAAGATGCTACAGAAAAGAGAGACAGGACCTTTAAATCTGCAACAACCAGTGCTGGCAGCTGTAATTGCTATTGTTTATAGTGGGGCCTACGTACCACTGCTTCAAAATCAGTCATGAGTACACAGTAGAGAACAAAAAAGAAAGAAAACAAAAAACTATCTTAGCCTTTCGCTGTTTATTACTTGACACGTGTTACAAGCCCAGATCATTCAAATATTAACGATTATTGTTTTGTGTGTCGGCATCTCTATCCCTAATACGAGACATTTTGTTTGTCCTCTTCTCTGCATCTTTAAATTCCATAACAAAACAAAACACAGAAGTAGGAGAAAAGCAACAACAAACAAGGCTACGTAGTAATCAACATTAATACCAAGGAAATTTTTTTAAGTTTGTGTCTAGTTTTGTGTCAGGACTCGCCACGTGATGAGTTGTGAGAAGTATAAGTGTGATGATAGGTCATGTGAGAATACTTTTATCATTCATAATTTGTTATGTGACAAGTTATATCACAAAATTGTATCATAAGCATTACTCTCTTTAGTAACATAAATTATTTCACAATTTTTTTTATTCTATATTTATAATGTGACAAAATGTGAATAAGAAAAAAAATAATAGATACATGTGTAAGTGATAGACAATCACTCACAATTTACAACGTCAAAATTATGATAAAAAAATTGTGAAATAGTTTACGATCTTATACTCAAATTTAATATAAGATGGATAGGTATGAACTTCTTTTCTTTTTACCCTTTATCTTTAGTCACCTTGTCTTTTATTGTAGGACAGATAAACGTGGTTAGTTAAGTCGAGTATTAAATGTTTAAATTTATTCATTTCATTCATTTAGAACACGAGTTATGCTTGAGCTTATCGTCAAAAAAGGTTACATGTTTAAACTTGATTAGTTTATTTGTCAAACAAGCTCAAACTTATTTACGAATTACTTAATTAATTTTTTTTTCCATATATAGTACAACCATGACTAAAATTTATTTTTCTTTCACAAATTTATGAATTTTTACTACTAATGAATTGTTTATATTATTGATCAATTGTAAATAATAATTTGACATCACACAGACATATTTACAAATTTATGAAATCAATTTTCATATCTATATAAGTATACTTTTAGACTATTATATATATAAAGATATAATATTATATATAGTTAAATGGAGCACCACGTTCACAAGCTTATTCATAGACACATTATAATGGTTGAGCTTGGCTCGTTTAATAGTCGAGTCTAAAGCTGGACTTGAACTTGGCTTATTAACTAAACAAACAAACATAAATAAGCTATTTCACAAGTTGAATTTGAATTATTCATCAAGACATTAGTTCATGTACAACCCTATATTATAATATCAATAATCTTATACACACAATAAATTTTGTAAATATTTTTAATAATTGAGTAGATTGTGATTTTATTTTTATTTGGATTAGTATTAATTTATTTTTATTATATATTATCACACTTTTCCACCTCAATTCCTATAAAAAAAATTGTAAAAGTTATTGTGTATCATCACATTATTGAGCGTCCATTTGGCAATAAAGCTTTTTGCTAAATATAAGATAAAAAAAATATATGATTTTTTGTAATTTTTATATTAAGGACCTGTTTAATAATGTTGTGCTAGCAATGGTATTTGTATTTTTTAGAAATACAAACTTAGAGCACTAGTAATAGTGGTGCTAAATAGCTATATAGCTATTTTAAACACTACTAATACTTAAAATGCATGCTACAACAATGGTGCTATAGCTAAATTTTTTTAGCTTCTTGCTATAGTGTGTATAGCTATTTAGAGTATCCACAGTAGCGGAGCAAAAAATATAGCTATTTAACACCTACAAAAATCACTTTATCTATATTACCCTTTCACACCCCACATCAATGGAGCTATACTTTTAGCTATTTGATTAAAATAATACAAATAAATCATTAAAATAATAATAAAAACATCCACCGAAAAAAAAAAGAAACATCAGCACAACACAGCGCAATCATCCACCACCACCACCACCACTAGCAGTCCACAGTAGGAAAAAAAAAACCACCACCCAATCACCACCCCTTCGCACTTGTCCTATTCGTGACTCATCCGAGTCAACTCGGCCCACTCGTCCTTCCTTAGATCGTAAACCCACCCCGATTCCTCAGATCGGCCCACTCGTCCCATTCGTTCTTGTTCTCACCCATTAAAACCAGCTTGCCTTCACAGCTTGCCAACTAAGAAAACAACGGTAACCCATCTGGGTACTTGGGAATCGGGTTGACTCGGCGATGGGGCTTGGGGAGATCGGTGATGGGGCTTAGGGTGGGTTGGTGGAACAGATCGGTGATGAGGGAGCTGGCCGGCGAGCTGAGGGACGAGGGAGCTGGTCGGCGAGCTAGAGAGAGAAAAAAATTGAGGAAGAAAGAAGAAAGAAGAGAAGCCGGAGAGAGATAAAGAAAATAGGAAATATTTGTTTAACAAGAGAAGAGAGAGAAGTGTAATATATATATATATATATATATATTTATTTTACCTTTGAGCTATAGTGCACATCTAAAGATAGATGTGTACTGTAGCTGAGAAACTAAAATTTTTAGATTTAGCTCCACTACTATAGCCATTTTTTTGTGTTTTGGTGTAGCTAAAATAGCTATATAGCTATTTAGCTACACTGTTGTGAGTGCTCTTATGGCTGTGCACTGTAATAAGAAGCTAAAAAAAAAAAAATTATTAAACTATATCTCTCATCTCTCGTTAAAAAAATATTTTATCTTTTTCTTTTTCTCTCTCTCCGGCTTCTCTTCTTTCCTTAGTCTGCAGGCTCTGGTTAACGGGGTTTGAAAGCAAAACCCGTAAAATAATTTCAGAGACAATCACAAAGAATCGATAATGGAAGCAAGAGTAGTTCTTCCACCACAACATTACTTTTTTCAAGATTAGGTTTTGCAAATTATCAAAAACAAAAACAAAAAAAAAAGGATTGAATTTTGCAACTGGGGTTTTTTTTTTTGGGTCGGTGTTATTTGTTTCTTCAAACTGATGGGTTAGGAACTTAGGGTGCTTCATAGACATTTGGAGGCTTTGTGGTTTCCTTAATTTTTAATTGATGGATTGTGGGTCCTTGTAATCCAACCCTTTCTATTGGTTTTGATCAAGTGGGTAGGGAAGTTCATGTAGATATGATTGTTGAAATCTTTCTTTCTTCTTATTATTGAAATTTGGATATATTGGATTTTTGGCAGTGGTTGTGGGTGGATGTTCTTGGTTGGCAGTGATTGTGGATTATGCCATTGATCGATTTGTGGTATTTTTTTGACAGTGATATATATTATTTTATTGTAATAATTTAATAGATATATTATTTTATTGTAATATTTATATTATTTTATTGTATTAAAAACTAAAATAAATTCACTATTATTGGCTATTTTGTAAAATAAATAATTAAAATAAATAAAATAAATTTTTGTGAAGACAAATAAAAAAAATAGTGGGCTAATGCTCTTACACTTATTTTTATAAAAAAATTTGAGACAAAATGAAAAAGTAAAAAAGCAAACATGAAAAAGCTTCTAACGGACACTGATACTACAATAGGAGGAGAAAAATTGAGGTCAGAAAAAAAGGGTTCCTACCAACGTACCTGTCCTTTGAAAAACTTGGAGGCTATGAGAGCAAGTGTAGCAGGTTTAACAGGAACACTGAACACATTGGTCAATTTGGATCACGGATATTCAAGAAAAACTTGGACTTGGAGGCTATGACAGCTACTCTAACAGCTTTAACAGGAACGCACTTGTCAATTTTGCTGGATCCAAAGTCCAAACTCCATGATGCATCTGCGTGGATAGATAGTCTTTTCATGTCACTGACATTGATATCTAACAGTGCGGAGAGGAAAGCCGGAAAGGGAAGGCATGCACCGCCCCTGGTTTTGATATATTCTTAATAGGGAAATGTTAACTGTGCTTGTTATACTTTCCTTTTTTGTGTCTCATTTAACCCCCCAAAAAAAAGAAAAAAAAGTTGTTAAAAAAATTATCAAAAATGATAAAAAAAATTGTCAAAAATTGCTCAAAAAATTGAAAAGCTGTCAATAACTGCGTTGTTAAGGTGCTTGTTAACACAACTCTTTTTAATATCCTATAAAAATATAAAAGTTATATATATTTTAAAGTAAATGTTAACTAGTACGGTGGTACTGTACTTGCTAAGGTTATAATAATGTGGACCTTATTTAATAAAAAATTAGATAAATAAGAGAAATTATATAAAACTTATAAAGCTGACAGAATATTGATATAAAGACAAAAATTATGACATAAAGTTTGGTGTTAATAGGCACTTTATTGTGTCCGTTAACACAACTCATATTTTAAAGGTTTTACAATAAATCATATTAGTAAACCATTTTAGAAAGAGAAATGCGATATTCATAATATTTTCACAACAAATCCAAAGTAGTAAGTTGTTATTGGTTATTATGGGTGAGCAAAAAAGTAATTTAAATTGTGGATTCTAATTAGAACCAATAAGAACTTACCACCTATGATTTGTTGTGAAAGTATTGTGAAAATGTTATGGATGTAATACTTCTCTTTTAAAAAACCTTTTTATGAAAAGATGAAAAAGTTATTAAATTTTTTGACAGATTTTTCGATTTTTCATAAAAAGTTTCATGAAATAGATGATTAATGTGTTATTTAAGGACATACATTAACCGGATATATTGTGAAAATTAATTTCATCTACAAACTAAATGGTGTGCACAAAACAAAATTTTAATTGTAAAATAAATCTTCCTAATGTGAGTTGGGTTTGAAAACACAAATTTAGGCCCCTAAAAGTCTAAAACCGCTATCTACCAATTTTAAGCAATTGATTAATTAGGTCCAATTCATTAGTTAGCCAATTGCTTGTTTCATGGAGAAACATAAATCAAAGCAAATCCTAAGCACAAGATGTGTTTAGGAAAGAAAAACCTACAACGGGAAAAAAATTGTTCGGGGCCTAACCTAAGAAATGAATTCATTAGAAAAGATAGTTGATTATAATACACTTGCAAACCCTCCTAATCTATAGATCTACAAGTACAAGTACATCTATAACGGGAAAGAAAATCCTAAGCACAAGATGTGTTTAGGAAAGAAAAACCTACAACGGGAAAAAAATTGTTCGGGGCCTAACCTAAGAAATGGATTCATTAGAAAAGATAGTTGTGTTATAATACACCTGCAAACCCTCCTAATCTATAGATGTACAAGTACAAGTACATCTATAGATCATAGATGTACTTGTACTTGTACTTGTACTTGTAGTAGCAAATTCCTGCCACTACAACTTGAACTTCAGCTTCTGATTGGATCGATCCTCTTAAAATTTCGATTAGTCTATTACCACTTATTTCTTTCTTTTTAGCCCAATAGACATTATTATATATGGATATTTATTTACACCAGGTGTTTTTTTATTTAAAGATTTTCTATTAACAACATATCACATGTAATGGATATTATATATATAATTTGCGGTAAAATACTTTTGAAAACATAATTTATTTTGAATTCGAAACGTTTGAAATCAACTGAATTAATTTAAAATTAATTGTAATTTATCCATCATGCATGCTATTTCACACCATTTTTACTTTCTTGTACTATACATTATACTTATATTATTAATAAGTTATTATTGTTTGAGACTTTGTGTCTAATAAAGGTATAATAACTTTATGCCTTTAGGCCTATTTTTATCACTAACTTCTTTACTGTAATTTAAAAACTATAGCAACCTTGTGGCTTAGGCCAATTTTATCACCTCTTGCACAGAAAGACAAACAAACTGCATAGAATCTTATCTCATACATACTAACTATAGCAACCTGCCATTACTCTTATCTCTCGCAATCTTCTTATGCACTTGTAGACAAAACTCTGTCAGCTCCATTTGCTTCTTCTGGGCTCTTGCTCTTCTACCACCAACTGAAATAATTAATTTCCATTAGTTACACCCACAAAAAATATTGCCATTTCCTTGAAAGTGATGAAAATGAATGAATTTTGATTAATTTTTTTAACTTCATCAGCAAAGTGTTACATTCATTGCCATTTTTTGGATTGTGACAAGAATATATATACATATTCTTTAGGTTATTATTTGAATCCAAAAGCTTGCCTCTTTAAGAAAAATTTCTAACTCTACTTGATTACAATATCTAGATACTAGCTAACAACAATTTCTCTCCTCTCTTGTTATGTAAGAGTACAGCTTGAACTTGACTTAAGAGGGCATATTTTATTAACGTTTATATCTCTCGATATACCTATAAGATAAACTTATTGCATATGCGCGCACACATATAATTAAGTTGTGTGGTTATTATTGTTATAGTCAAAATTTCATTTATAGTTCTCTTTGAATAATTTTTAATAACTAGATTAACTTCAAGTACAATTTATGTCAATTTTTGTTAAACTTATAAAATGATTAAATTATAGTATCATTTTAAGCCATATAGTAAGCATTTCATTTGTGCATAAAAAATTTTAGGGTTCAACTTAAAAATAATATCAAACTATAGTATATTTCCTAATTTTATTACTTATACACTTTTTTTTTTAATGAATAATAATGAATTTTACTTAAAGATTTTGAGCTCCTAACACTATTGATTATTGAAATTTAAGTTTGATATAATAAAACAAGATATTACTTGTATTTTTGTGATAATGAAATCTCAAGACTCAAGAGATAATATCAAAAGATAAAATTAAAAAGAAAACAAATCTATCAGTACGAAATAAAAGGGGCTAGGTGTCGAATTTTTTAGGGCTCGACCCCTACCTCCCCCAGCTAAGCCCTGAAAGACAAAACTGCACAGAACTTAATATCTCATACAAACGATACAAATCAACAGTAGCAACATGCCATTACACTATTCCCTATAGTAAGCTATTGCAGACCAAGCTCTAACTCAATCCACTCACTTGCTCTGCCTCTAATTCTGCAACAAACTAGAGTACAATAGTCATTAATTGCCATCTGTTTCACCCCCACAAAAAGGCTGCTTCTCCTTGAAAGTGAAGGTCAATGAGTTTTGATAAGTGTTGAACTTCTGCACCGACAAGTGTTGCATTCTAGGGAAACCAAAACAGGACCCCCCAGAGAAAGGAAATAACGACAACATCATGTTGAATCTTCAGACTTTCTTACGTGACGGAAAGGAGAAGGTATCTTATACATCTTTGTCTTATATAATCATTATCTTTTGTAACGTGTTGATTTATAATTGAGTGGAAGTGCATGTTGTGAGAGCGATATATGATACATATATGTGTTGGATTGGATGTATAAGATAATTATTGCATCTTTTTCCGTGAACATGTGCTTGGGTTTTATCTGTGTACGTTTTGATAAATAGGTTTATATGTGTCAATGACCATCAAGGACTGTGAAGGAAGTTTGTCTCTATAGGATTCAATCAACATTATCTATGACAAATACATGTTCCATTAATAATCATTATTAACCTTAATTGTTAATGCATTAGGTCCTTTGAATATTTCCTGAGAAGTTGCATTAAGGTCTGTCTGTTGCACTTCTCAATTCTAAGTGACTCCTAGATTATTTCCCTCATACGTACATGAATTGCCTTATCGTATTTTCTTAAGCAGAACCTATATTGAAATTTGAATCCATGGTAAGAGAAGAAAGACTCAAAGTTCTGACTTGAACAATTTGAAGTCTAAGCAGCAAGGTCATGCAAGACTAGAGACCATGACGAGAAACACAAAGCAAAATAAACATCAAGATCCTGGTAAGCAATTATCTCCCACCTACTGGGAACTTAAATGACATATTGGCACTTTAATTATCTAGCTCAGTTCAACTAGAAATGTTATTCTAAGTTGGGTCAACACCATGATTCTCAGTCGATGCATTTACACTATTTGTTGCTTCAAATTAGTATTTTCTATGGTAAATATCTTTTGTGATTTTCACTCTAGTAAAAGTTTTTGTAGGATTGAAGGCTTTATTGTGGACCGTTGAGGAGGCAAAGACTCGGCTTATTCACTCAACAAACATTTCACTTGCTTCAATGTTCTCTAGGTACTTTAAAAGTCTCATGTGTCTTTGTCTTTCTTCTTGTTCATCATGAATGTAATAAGTAAAGAGCTTTGTAATTTAATTGACATATTTTCATGCATAAAGTGTTTTGGGGGGTTTAGGGAGGAAATGTTCAAACTGTGAAGTTAGTAGCATATTGTAACTATCTCAACAAAAAAAAAAAAATGTAACAACAAAGATAAAATTCAATTTATTTCAAGTGAAATAAAGGGTGTGTAAGATCTTATATTAAGTGACATAGATACTCTATTTTTATAATGAGATTTTATTTCTTATATCTAACCATATTGATGGTGTTACATTATTCAAAATTGAACATATTAATATTCATACTTTTAGATTTATAATATTTAGTTTAAACCATAAAATAGACTCATTTAAATAATTCGTGAAATTAAGTGTGACTTTGGATTGCGTTCCAAACTCATCACGTTTGGCGTTTGCGTTCAACAGCTGGGTCCCATGCACTGTTCATGGGACCCAACTGTACGGAAAAAAACAAATTATTCATCATTTAAAAACTGTTTATGGAACCCATGGACATCATTTAAAAATTATTTTGTTACAGTATTTTCAATCATAAGTTTTCAATTTTTAGCAATAAGCGGTATCCAAACAAATCCTAAATCTTCTTAATACGTGAACGATTTCCTTTCTTATCATATAAAGGATTCTTGAAGTTTAAATTATGCAAAGTTACCCAATATTAAGAGATTTAAATTAAAGGAGAATATAGAAGATGGCAATTTCTTTTTTGTACCTCCTTGTTACCTTTCACTTAAAAAGAAGTGAAAAAATAATAATTGTTGGACTATTAATAGAGAACATCTTGACTTAAAAAAAAGAAAAGTAATAGAGAGCATCTTTACAATAAGATTAATATTAAAGACAATTTTATTTTTTTTCACAATGAAAAAAATATGATTAATTTAATATCACTTTTACAGTTTTACTTAAGTCCAATACTCACATAATCTTTACAATTAGTTTAGTATCACTTTCACCGAGGTCCAATTACTCACATAATTTTTATTATTTTCATCTTACGTCAATCATGATAAAAACGTCAAGCATAACATGCTACTTTAACAATGTAAAAACAAGAAAAGAAGTTAATTATGCAAAAATTTTGCCTAATAATACATACCCTTAAATTGGGCTAGATCCAAATTAGGCCCATGAATTCAGGCCTGTTAGTTTCTAAACCCAAAGCATCTCAAATATAAATGGAATAGCCCTTAAGCAAGGCCTATCCATTGGGCCCAACTCATATTAGAAACCCAAAAAAAAAAAAATAATTAAAAATTAAAAATCTAAAAAAGCAAGCTATCTCAGTTTCATTTCAAAGTAAAAAAGCAAAAAATCGTGAGCTCGTATTTGCTTCGCTTTGCTTCTTCTTCACTATTCATAAAACGCAGCACTTCGAGCTTTTCTAGGGTTTCTCTCTCTCAGCGCTTTGAATTAGGGTTTGTAAAACAGGTTACGGCTAGGAATGGACGGAGAAGAGTTGACTGAGCAAGAGACTGCTCTCTACGACCGCCAAATTAGGGTTTGGGGCGCTGATGCTCAAAGAAGGTAATTTTTTTTTTCTTTCCAAAATTTCGCTGTTCATTTTGTGATTTTATTCATTGAGTTCGTTCTTATAGCTAGCTCTGTTATTTATTTATTTTTTTTTAATTTTTAATTTTTAATTTAAATTTAATAATTCAATAATTTGATATAATGCATGAGCATGAGTTAGAAATAGTAATTCGTATTTATATCATGATTTTGTTTAGTTATATTATCAAGTTGCAATTTTTAATTTTTAACTAACAATTTTATTTTATTTGCTTGTTTTAGATTGAGCAAATCTCATATATTAGTATGTGGAATGAAAGGGACTGTTGCTGAGGTAATTCTTAATTTATTAATTTTTTTTTTAAATGTTGTTAGAGTAATGGTTGAATGATTATTCACTGCTTCGTGAGAATTTAAGCTTTTAAGCTTTTAGAATAATCGGTAATTTATTACAGTGTCAGAGTGGTCATGGGTTCTCTCTCATTTAAAAAATTTAAAAAAAAAAAAAAAAAATCATGTCTGGGGTTCTACACTACTTCTAGGAAGCACAAACACTTCATTGGGGGTGCAGTGTCGTATCTATGTCGTACTAGTGTCATACTTGTCTCGTCATGTTATAATTTTTCAGAAATTGCTTGTATTGCCGTGTTATACCCGTCTCCATACCCTTACTCATGTTCGTGTCCGAGCTTCCTAGGTTCTACTAATTAAGGAGTCTGGGCCTATACATGGGGGGAGTGGCATTATAATTATGGTTTAATGATTATGTTTACCATTTCCTAATGATTTGAGGCAATCGGTAATTTATCATATGTATTGCTAAATGTTGGTATATTCATTCTTATTTACTCATTTCAATTATTATGGTAATTATTGTTTGGTGTTGATTTATGTAAGCTCTTTTTTTTGTGGGTAGTTTTGCAAGAACATTGTTCTAGCAGGGGTTGGTAGTTTGACATTGGTGGATGATCGGGTAGCGACCGATGAAGCACTTTTTTCTTCTAATTTTTTGATACCTCCTGATGAGAATGTGTATCGTGGGAAAACGCTCGCCGAGCTTTGTTGTGATTCCTTGAAAGATTTCAATCCGATGGTTCGTGTTTCAGTTGAAAAAGGTTTGCCCCTTTTGTTCTGTTGAACTTGCTGATGTTATATTTATGAGTACAATTTATTTACCAAAGCTGGCCGTGTTACATTACTTAAGTTGCTAATAATCTATATTTTCTAGTGCAAGTCAGTGGGAAGAGATTTGATTAAATCCAAATTTTCAATCTTGCAGGTGATGTGTCAGGCTTTGATGGGGAGTTCTTCGATAAATATGATGTTGTAGTTGTCAGTTGTTGCTCACTTGCGACAAAAGTACAATACAAACTCGTTTTCCTTAATGTGGCGTAGCTTGTAAATGGTTTACTCTTTATATAAGTTTCTTTTGACATGTTTGATTTTTCTTGGCTGCAGAAATCGGTCAATGAGAAATGCCGGAAGTTATCAAAGCATATAGCATTCTATACAGTTGACTGTAGAGACTCTTCTGGTGAAATATTTGTTGATCTGCAAGACCATATATATTCAAAGGTGATCATCTTATGATCATCTTACTCAATGTAAATTTTGTACCTCGTGTTATATGTTGCAGTTGTTTGATATCACTAGTTGATATCTTATTGTGATTGTGTTAACTCTTCTGTGAAAATATTTCCACATCCATGTAAATTTTGTACCTCGTGTTATATGTTGCAGTTGTCCCATATCACTAGTTGATATCTTATTGTGATTGTGTTAACTCTTCTGTGAAAATATTTCTGCACCCATAATGAAAATGCTTCTACATGTGGATTCTAGAATGTTTAGATTAATGACTAATTTTGCATGTGAAAGTCTTGCGTAGTCAAGCCATAGTTGAATGCAAAGTGGAACCTTATTTGCTGTATTAATTTCAAAAGTCTATATAGCACTGTTATGGCTCTGGAATGGTAGATAGCTCATCCAAGGGTTCTCAAACGTCTATGCTTTGACTCTTGCATTATAAATTTCTGACTAATATTCGTATGTTTTAGGTGTTAAGCATCTTAGTTATTTAATCATATTCAGATATCATGCTTGATGAAAGCATTCCTTTAATTGGTGTTGTTTTTATTTGTTGACAGAAAAAACTTGAGGAGACCGTTGAATGCAAACTGCAATATCCTAGTTTTGAGGTATGACTTGGATGCTCATGGTTCTTTCTAAAGATGTCGAGTTTAATTAGTCTTTTTTCTGTACCGCATACTCTTTTCTTCATCCCCACTCTTTCAATGAAATTTATTTACCCAAATCATTTTTAGTTTGGAGGCAGGGAGAGGGATTTAGCTGGAAGAATTAAATCCTTAATCCAAACCTTCCCTTTTGAGTGCCATGGCAACACAATGTGTTGCAACGGCTTTGGTTTCTTTAAGATTCATAAAAGAATCTTGACGCATTAGTTTCATTGCAGGAAGCAATTTCAGTGCCTTGGAGAGCTCTCCCAAGGAGAGTGTCAAAGCTATACTTTGCTATGAGAGGTCGGGTAAATTGTAAAGTTAAAGCTTTCTTAACAATGAACCCCCCCCTTCCCTTTTTTTCCATAAAAAATGCTGCTAATTTTCTACTTTCACAAGATACTACCAATTCATCTGCTATACCTGGTCCTTCTACCATTACTTAATTAAGTTTGAACACTTTGGATAAGAAGTTGAAGGCTGCTTATGGCGTTTTCTAGTGACAAATTTAATATGCCTTTTTTGATTTCATTTGTACTTTTTAAGATTGAATGTAATAGGTTCCAAATCATCTGTATCAATAGAATAATTACTAAATTATCCTCTCTCTTGTTCCAGTGATAGAAAAGTTTGAGGCTGAGGGGCGCCATCCAGGAGACGTTTCGATTGCAGATCTTCCTGGTGTTCTGAAGCTGAAAAAGGAGCTTTGTGAGGCAAATGTATGGTATTTGGAATTTTTTGCTTATGTTTTATGATTGTGTTGTTCATCTTCTAACTCCTGCTTGCATGATATTGTGGCAGTCATTGAATGAATCTCATATTCCTGATGCACTTCTTAAAAGATTGGTAACGGGTACAAGAGAATTCCCTCCGGTTTGTGCTGTCATTGGGGGAATCCTTGGACAGGTGCCATATCGAATCACTTTGTTGTCATGGTTTTAACATTTAAGACATTATTTTGACATAGTTTAGTGTTGAACTTATTAGGAGGTTATCAAAGCAATATCAGGCAAAGGGGACCCCCTAAAAAATTTCTTCTTCTTTGATGCTGTGGATGGGAAAGGGATAATAGAGGACATTTCAAATTCAAACCCTAAAAGTGGAAGCTGAGCGGCCTTTCTGAGGGTAGCTTTTGAAATAGAGGATTGACAAGAGGAATCGGTCGTAAGTTCTGTGTAGGAAATTAAAGAATTTTGACAAGAAGAAACTGACCTGCAATGGATATATTATTGTTCCTAATATTGAAGTTAAGATAACACTACCTTGTTAGAGAGAGACCGATATTTCTGCAATTGGAATTTGCTGCATTGCTATTGAATCTTAAGTTATGATGCATGATGCTTGGAATTGTCATGTTCTTGTTCATTCATTGTTATTCATGTCTGACTATTGAGTTATATGTGTTTTCAGCTTTAGTATTAGTAAGAAACGGAAAAAGGATTCTTTAGTGCATGCATGCTAAAAAGCCATTTTTATGCTTTCTATGCAATTTCCTGTGCTTGTTGAGAAAACTTTACTAGTCCTGAATGGAGCTGACATGAAGTGGAGGCAACAACTGGAGATTAACTCAAGTTTAGTATCATAATGCTCTTATTTTAAAGTACAAAGTTACAAACAATAATATAGTTACGGAAAAAAAAAAAAAAGAGAGGAAAAAGCACAGGAACTAAGAAAGATTGTGGTGCCGAAGCACATGATGAAGTTTTTGACCATAATGCTCTTTCAAATAAACAAAGAACTTATTCAGGAAGCCACAGTGCACAGTTGTTATTATTTGCAGCATGACTGTAAATCCAATAAATCAATATTAACCAAGTAATTTTTGCCACTACTTGTTGAAGTTGTTGACTGTGAATGGTGAGTTTATGCGAAAGTGATCACTAATCACGTGAACCCACCATTCACAGTCAATTGATCACTTCAATAAGTTGTAGAATAATAGTTAGCAAATAAGCTTGGTCCTACACCTATGCCAAGAAAAGTGGTAGTTTCTTTATGTAATTGCAGTATCCCATGTTGAATATAAGGTATAATAGTTATAGATGATGTGATTTATTATATACTAGAGAGACCCCCCCTGGGTACATTACTCTTTTGTGATCATGGGAGGTGGGGAATAGGCATTTAGTCTGTCCTGTAAAGTTAAAAGGGAGATAAAAAGGAAGACGATCACCATTATAGCTGCCAGGACCATGTGGTATATATGTTTGCCTGGTATATGCACTACAGTGCCTCACTCCTATTAAAGCTACATCATTTGGAAATCTAATAATTTGGGTCGTAGTCAATTTATAATTTTTTGATTTTATCAGGATGAAGAAAAGGGTATAACTAATTATTGTCTGCATTCAGTTGTTCACTTTAGCATATGAGGTTCTGATAAGTGGAGAACCACAGGTAAAAAGGCAATAAACCACAGGTAAAAAAACAATAAGTGATTCATCACCAACGACAGAGAATTAAAAGCAAAAGTAATTCCTATAAAAAAATAAAGCAAAAGTAATAATCATTCATCAGATCCTAGGAAGAGAAAAAGGGAAAACTTTAAAGATTGCTAGTCATGCTTTTAAGATAAATCTTATCTATAAATTAAGACCTGCTTGATGGTCCAAATTTGAAATTTATACATTACTAAAAGAGTAAGAGATGCTACAGAGATTAAAAAAAAAAAAAAAATCATAATTTATTAAGGAGACAAGATCCTTTTGATTTTTTTCCAATTTTTAGCCAGATTTGTGATTCACATCATTACTTGATTTTGTGTGGTTTAAATGAGGGTTGTTAAACCATTGAATTTTTTAAATGCTAGATATGTCTCTCATTGCTAAAAATTAGAGAGAATTAGAGAATTTAAGTGGGAGGATTTCTTTCCCAAGTGATAAGTTGTGATTGATGTTATATTTCTTTAACATAATTTTATTATTGATATTACTTTTATTATAGAAAAATTATAACATGTCTTGTCAACCGTTGTAAATTACTCTATGCTCATGACTATGAAACATCTTATAAATCCCATAAACTAATAGTGTGGTGGATTGAAGTGTGTAACCTCTTTTTTTAATAATTTTAATTGTAACTAATGTAGATTCTTATTTATACCAACTTCTTCAAAACAAAATTCAAAATATAAAATCAAAACGTGGGTGGTTGTTCTTATCCCGCTATAATCTCTAGACATTCAAATCAAAATTAGCCTCTCTCTCTCTTCTCCCATTCAAAAACCACACGAAGCACAAGCCATGATCAAATGAGCAAAAAAGGAGAAAGGGACCCCACCATGAAAGGCTATCATATAGAAAAGAAAAGAGAAAAAGATAAACTGCAGCACCAGTTCATGGTTTTACAAGAAGATTGGCATTCCTACAATCAGTCTCACCCAAGAACCCAACGAAGATATTCAACAAACTCTAACCACATGGCTAAATCTCTTCAAAGGCTAGACAGCTCTCCAAGAAGCCTCATGTCTTCACTTCAAAAAAGACTGTCTCCTCCAGAAGGAGCATGGAAAGTGAGGACCAATGATTTGGCAATGGAAGAGATACGTAGAGAAAGAAAAGCAGTCATTGAGAGTGGAAGGTTGAAAGGGCGGCGGCTTTTTGAGGCGGATGAGAGTGAAACTGAGATGGGTTTTGGATGGAAAGAGAAGATATGTAATGGTTTGGCTCAAGAGAGTGAAGTGAGATCAGTGTCCTTTTGTGATTCTGATGATGATCATCATGAAAATGAAACTGGTGGGATGATCAGCAATGTATTGCCTGTTTGTTTTCAGTGCTGTTGTTCTTCATCTTCGTCGTTGTCTTCATTGTCTTCTTTTTCTCTGCGTGATGAATATGTGAAAGGAGAGGTAGTAGTGGAGGACGAAAAGAAAGTGGTGGCAAGTGTGGAGATGAGAAGAGATTCTTATGGTGGAAGTGGTAATGGGAGAAGGTGGATGGTTGTGATGGGTTGGCTTGCTATTGCTTCAATTGTGTATGCAATTTGCATTGTTCCAATGAGGAGCTTTGGTGGATATAGAGATGAACATGAGATGATCCTAGTTCCAACATGAAATGTCTCTCTCCCTCTCTCATTTTGATATTTTATGATTTGAACCAGTTTGGGTGCTAGTAACAAACAATTGTCTCTATCAATCCTTTTTTATTTTCAAATAGATGTTGATGAATTGATGTTTCTTTTCTTCAAAAGTTTCAATTTCATGTTTAGGATAAATTATTTACAAATAAGATCGGTTGCTTTCCATATTCATCTCATATTACATGCTATGCATACACTTGAACATATTAGTAGAACAGTACATTAATTAGAAACTGTGTGCATTGAGACACTCTGCAATGTTTTTTGACATGGCGTACTTCATGAGGGAGCTGGTGTTTGTAACTGTTGCAAGATCTGTTCAAAGCTATCAGTAGTCTTCTCTAGTGGATGTGAATGCATCCCTTCATAGGTTGTCACCACAATCTCTTCATCTTTGGAAAGGCGTTGGATTTGCTTCTTGACATTGCAGCCTTTATGAGTACACCTGTAGTAACTCCTGGAAACAAAATGACACAAAATCAGTTCATTTTCTGCAGGATAATAGTATTGTTTTTGAAAATTTGTCATGCATCATAAAGGTTCCTTATGAAAGAATGAAAAAAAACAACCAGGTTGTGTATCAATTCTCACTAAAATGGTAACACACAGTAGAGGTTTACTGTGCAAAAAACAAGACCATAATAGTTGGAGAGGAGTTTAAGAATGAATGGAAGCAATTTAAGAAATAAGGAATGGTTGTGGAAGTAGGCCAACAATGCAAATCAAGCTCAATGAGATGCTAACATGTTGAGCACATCATGAATGATTTCAGGTCGAGCTACTAACTAGTGACAAAGTTCTTGATTATGATAAGAATTGTACAATTTATAATGCATTTGCCTTTTTCATATATATATATATATATATATATATATATATATATAATGGTTTTTATCTATAGTCTTGGCAATTGCAATTTTCTTTGGCCAGTTGATTTGTAGTCTAGATTATGGTTATGAGCAAATATAAATTCTTTGTCCCACTTTTGTGTTTCATTATATGTTCCACCAATTATGGTATGTCATGAGATTGATTGATATATATATATATATATATATTTTTTTTTTTTCCATTTTAAACTATAGTTATTATATAAGAAAAGTAAAATAAATATATGACAAGTTGTAATTTGTGAAGTATAGAGTGGAACATAAACAGTAAGCCGAAGGATTTGTATTTATTATAAACTATGTTAACCTTTTAACTGTTCTACTTTCTTTCTCTTGGAATAAAGTATACTAGTTAATAAATTTTTTTTTTTTTGGCTGAAAGTTAATAAATAAAATAAAAAGACTTAAAAGGTCTCATTTGAGTTTAGAGATAGGTGATTCTCACAAAAAAAAGAGAAAAGTTTAGAGATAGGCCTGATCCACCGTGAAGATGACAACAAACGAAATAGGGCCTTAGTATACTAGTGTCCAATTCTGTGAATTTTTGTTGACAACGATGTAACAAAGACAAAATGAAAATTTTTCTCAAAAAAAAAAAAAAAAAAAATGAAGATAAGCAAATTCTGCTCATTTAAGTCAATTGAGCAAAGGTAGACAAGTTAATTTTTTTAGTGGTAAGTTATACACTCGCTCGCTCAGTGGGTCTTGAACTTACAAGCTCACTTTTCAACCAATTATTAAAAAATAAGTAAGTACTAATTGAAATATAACTTCTTGATAAGAAGAAAAGTTAACTAAGTTTGTCGAACATAATTATAAAAAAATGCTTCTTTTGGAGCAATCAGATTCAATGAATGGGGGCCATATCCCAGTACTACCCAAGATAATCATGTATCTGCATCTACTATTTCCCCTCACAAAAATGAATCTCTCAATAAGTTAAAAAAAATGGTTAAGGTATAAGTTCTACACGTTAAATGGTACTAGCCTCCTTTGCATGAATCCTAATTTTCAGCTCTAAGGACCTTGTGCTCCATAAAATGAGTATGGCTGAAATGAGAATGTTAAGATGGATAAGTGAATATACACGGAAAAATAAGATTTGAAATGAGGAAATTCGCCTAGAAATAGGAGTAGCCCCTATTGATGAAAAGATAATAGAGAGCCGCTTATGATGTTTTGGTTATGTGCAAAGGAGAGTAACTAATGCACCAGTAAGAAATAGCGAGTTTATCCAAATTGAGGGAATGTAATAATATAAAGAAAGACCAAAATTACATTAGTAGAAGAGATTAAAGAAAAAGACATGTCAATTAAGGGAGTAACATAGAATATGATTTTAGAATCTTTGATAGAGTAAAATGGGGGAAAATAATACATATGATCGACCTTAACTAATATTTTGAGGATTTATAGCTGACTTCAAAATTTTGAGACTAAGGCTTTGTTCGTTGTTGTACAACCTTATGCTCCATAACTAAGTGAGCAACTTAGACATCAATGGTTAAACCACTGTTTTCAAACCTAAACTACTCAGTTGGGGTTGGAGAATCGAATGAAACTACACAGACCTATCTTGTATCAGTCCTAAATACTGTATTAGATGAAAGACTCAACATGAGAATGATTCCCAATTTCCGATTTAAAACCCATCATGAGACAAGAATGTATTTTGCTTACTTAGATACATGCAATCATGCAAAAGGTACACGGGTCATGCATGGTCACATAAACAATTGTTCTTAAATTCTGATTGGAAAAGGGAACAATCAAGCTAAATCATCTTTCTTTACTTAATGAGAGTTTTCCATCAAGTGGAATCACAGAGAATGATGAAGCTAATCATAAAATATTTATATTTCAAATGTTCATAACTTCAAATATTAACTTCAATAGACATGAAATTTGGCGTATGCCTTACAAACAAAAAGAATATGGAATCCAATAGAATTATAAAGATATTATCATATAAATATAATAAAAAATGAAATGAGGCAAACATCACAGAGTTATACTACGCATAATTTGATCATAACCCTCGATATATAACCATAATTTGAAGCCAAGGGAACTAAAAGATGATTAGAAAAAGATAACAAACCTCGGAAATTTACTATTCTTCACTGCCTTTTGCCCATATTTCCTCCATCTGTACCCATCATCGAGTATATCAACATGGCTCCTTGTTTGAAATGCAAATCTGTGCCTTTTGATCTTCTTGTCTCCTTTTGTAACTTTTTCTCCCCTCTCAGAAATGTTATTAGCTTCATGATGTTGAATTCTGGTTTCTGCTTTCATTTTGTCCTTGTTGTTGGCACCATGAAACAGATTCTGAGAATTAAAATTCTCTATGTTTGATGAGGAAGTAGAAGCTGCTGATGAACTAGAAGAACCTAGTAATAACATTTGGTTGTTTTGCATTGGAGCCATGTAGAATAATTCCAAGAACTTAATACTACTTTATTCACTTTTGTTAGGTAGAAAACAAAGATGAAAAGGGAATGAAGAGCGTGTTTTACTTTTATGAGATTGATATAAGAGAGAAAAATGTGGAATTTTGGTGGGCGGCTGTGAAGAAATTTGGGCCATAGAATAGAAGCTAATGTGTACAAGGACGTATATCTATCATGAATAAGACAATGTTTGGCGTAAACTACACGCAAAGTACTGATAGGATTAGAGTAGCATAGTTAGATTAGGATTACCAAACATGAACAGTATTATTGCAAGTTTTTTAGATAAAAAGCGTGTCTGGTTTTGATTTTGGAGAGTCCGAAATTACTTTGCTAGAAAGCTTGAAGAGCCGGACAAGTTTGGAGAAAAATCAGACAGGCTTTAAAAGAAATTAAAAAATAAGTTTATTGATCGAATAGTAAATAACAACTTATTTGAATGAAATTTGACAAAAATGTTAAGAACATAAAGAAAGTGTAATTCAACAGTTAGATTTTCAAATTTTACATCTAGTAAAAAGATATAGGAGTTGGAAAGAAACCTTTTTCGAAAGGGCCTTAAAGGTTAAAATTTTGAATTTTTAAGAAAAAAAATAATTAATTGATCATATCTTATAAATCTATAACTTTAAATCACTATTCATTATTATTTTCCACACACTCAAAATGCTAAGTTTTTCAATTAATGTTCTATTACAACAATACTAAACAGACACAGTATGCTGATTACTGGGCTCAATTGGTTACATTACATAGGTAATGTGTTCTAAAACTTTATTGAAGTGTATAAAGGTTTGCACAGTTGATTTGGGATGGTGTTTCTGCCTAACTTAAGGTTGTCTTTATCTGGTCAACCTTAAAATGAAAAGGACTACGGTATGTTTTTAGTAGGAGTCCTGCATTTGAAGCCAAGCTGTGCTCAATCTAACATGTGACAATGACACTATTTCAAAGTAGAAGTGAGGGACGTGTGGAAGAAATGGAATATTTGAAATGAAATGGATAGGCAACGGTTCACATTACATGAGAAAGTTTCGTAGCACACATGAAGACAAAAGGAGAAAAAAATGTGATCTTTCGGTGGAATGTAGCAAGCATTCTAGTGAAATCGTATGAGCCAACTTAAACACCTCCACTAATTGAGAAGGTATTTTGTGCATCCAGTATATGCATTGTGGGGTCCAAATATTATGAGAGATGATGCCTCTGTAAATATGAGATAATTATTGTCACCAACTTATCTCTAATGTGAATTGGAAAATTTCAAGCTTTGGGGTAAAAAATCATAAAGTTGCAATTTGATAAGCTAGTAACCACTTTTTCTTTAAAAAATTGCTGCACAAAACCACATGTACATAGCCATAAAATTATGTTTCTCATGCTCCATATTTCTTTTGGCTCCGTGTAATATAGGTCTGCTTTTGCAATAGTAACCTTGCACCTTTATGTCAAGAGAGGCTATTACGTTTTTGGGTATGGTGACATGATATTCTCCACCAATAAAAATAAGTTATTTAATACAAAAACATGACATAAAGTCAAAAACCATGTAAAAAGGTTCATTATCCAATATTAAATGGTTTGGAGTACCATGTCAACTATACCACAGCTATACTCAAAACTGTTAAATTTCAACAATTTGATTAATGGACACCAAGGGGTATTTACAATGATGCTACAATGCATTTTCATCTCCTCCTATCATTTTAGTACTCCCTACCTTATCAAAGGAAATTCAAATTAAAAAAAGAAGAAGAAATTCATAGTTCAATGATCTTTGACATGCCAATCCTATTATGTAAGTCTATTATGTAAGAGGTAATATCTAGTGCACAAAACTCCCATTTTTTACTTTCTTCAAATCAAACAACAAGACATCTAAAGAATATAGTGACATGATATTCCACACCAATAAAAATAAGTTACTTAATACAAAATATGACATAAAGTCAAAAACCATGTGAAAAAGTTCATTATTATTATTTTCCACACACTCAAAATGCTAAGTTTTTCAATTAATGTTCTATTACAACAATACTAAACAGACACAGTATGCTGATTACTTGGCTCAATTGGTTACATTACATAGGTAATGTGTTCTAAACCTTGATTGAAGTGTATGAAGGTTTGCACAGTTGACTTGGGATGGTGTTTCTGCCTAACTTAAGGTTGTCTTTATCTGGTCAACCTTAAAATGAAAAGGACTACGGTATGTTTTTAGTAAGAGTCCTGCATTTGAAGCCAAGCTGTGCTCAATCTAATATGTGACAATGACACTATTTCAAAGTAGAAGTGAGGGACGTGTGGAAGAAATGGAATATTTGAAATGAAATGGAAAGGCAACGGTTCACATTACATGAGCGAGTTGCGTAGTAATGACAAATAGAAATGCTTGATGAAGACAAAAAAGGAAAAAAAAAAAAAAGTGATCTTTCGGTGGAATGTAGCAAGTATTGTAGGGAAAACATATGAGTCAACTTAAACACTTCCACTTATTGAGAAGGTATTTCGTGCATCCAGTATATGCATTGTGGGGTCCAAATATTGTGAGAGATGATGCCTCTATAAATATGAGATAATTATTGTCACCAACCTATCTCTAATGTGAAAAATTTCAAGCTTTGGGGTAAAAAATCATAAAGTTGCAATTTGATAAGCTAGTAACCACTTTTTGTTTAAAAAATTGCTACACAAAACCACATGTACATAGCCATAAAATTATGTTTCTCATGCTCCGTATTTCTTTTGGCTCTGTGTCATATAGGTCTGCTTTTGCAATAGTAACCTTGCACCTTTATGTCAAGAGAGACTATTAGATTTTTGGGTATGGTGACATGATATTCTTCACCAATAAAAATAAGTCATTTAATACAAAAACATGACATAAAGTCAAAAACCATGTAAAAAGGTTCATTATCCAATAGTAAATGGTTTGGAGTACCATGTCAACTATACTACAGCTATACTCAAAAGTGTTAAATTTCAACAATTTGATTAATGAACACCAAAGGGTATTTACAATGATGCTACAATGCATTTTCATCTCCTCCTATCATTTTAGTACTCCCTACCTTATCAAAGGAAATTCAAATTAAAAAAAAGAAGAAGAAATTCATAGTTCAATGATCTTTGACGTGCCAATCCTATTATGTAAGCCTATTATGTAAGAGGTAATATCTAGTGCACAAAACTCCTATTTTTTTACTTTCTTTAAATCAAACAATAAGACATCTAAAGAATATAGTGACATGATATTCTACACCAATAAAAGTAAGTTACTTAATACAAAATATGACATAAAGTAAAAAACCATGTGAAAAAAGTTCATTGTCCAATAGTAAATGGTTTGGAGTACCATGTCAGCTATACTCCAGCTATACTAAAAAATGTTTCATTTCAATCATTTGATTTATGGACTCCAAATGGTATGTACAATGATGCTGCCCTGCATTTTCATCTCCTCTTATCACTTTAGTTCTCCCCACCTTAGCAAAGGAAATTAAATAAAAAAACAAAAAATCACAGTTTAATGATCTCTAACATGCTAATCCTATTATGTAAAAGGTAGTATCCAATGCACAAAACTCTCATTTTTACTTCCATTTAATCAAACGACACTAATTGAAAGAACCTCATGTCCTCATTTGGTGAGGATAACAGCACTCTAATTGATACAAAAAACATAGAGGTACAAAGTAATACACCAGCAACACTGATAAATAAAACATAAGGAAATAGGAACCAAAGTTTACAAGGAAAAGATGGTAAAGCAGAATGAAATAATACTACAACAATGAGAGGGAATTAAATGCTGTCTACTTTGATTTGGGAGAGGGCTCTTCCTTCTTCAAACTTTTGGGCTCTGCAGCAGCTGATGCTTCTTTTGGCCGGATTGAGCTCCACCCAGGCTTCAATCCAGGTAAGCATGGCATCCCCAAGCTGCTGAAAGTAATGACTAACATAGCCAAGCTTTACCTTGACCAACTTTGAGAGCTCAACATAGCATTCCTGCACGGTTGTGCACTTTTTTGAGAAAACGATAGACTTGATGAATGGAATGATCTCCTCCTGCTAGTATATGCCCTTGTATTACTTCTTCAAATTAACAAATGGGTTGCTTGCCTTGCTATGCCAAATGTATGGCAACCCTGTCTTCACCCCTAGATTCAAATGGTCACAAATCACCTGAAAACCAAATTCAAAAGGCATTAAAAGGCCGTATCAGTGTACAAAAACTCCCACTAGAATTTTAACTTATGAAATGAGTTTGATTCCCACTAGAAAAAAATATCCTATTTATAAATAGCAAGTTGATGTACAGTAAGATCAGTGAGTCACTAATTGTGACTTGAATCATTCAAAAGAAGGTGATTGAAATAGGCCATTTAAGGTCATACAAATTTACAAGCAGCTTTTACAAAACATACACACACACACCAAAATTCAATGAGTGAGTCTTAGAAATTATTAGAGAACTTAAAAACATTAGGAAAAAAAATGCAGCAATAATCCAAAGTCCAAACCATAATAAAAGAGAAGCCATAGACTTAAAATATCTCTATTCCAACAATACTAAGAAATCATTCCCTACAAATTTTAAAGTCAGATAATAATCTTCACCTCTATTTGGAAGCCAAGGAAAAGAATAACATCAAGTTGAAAGTTGATTGTTGATTGAGAAAAATACAATATAGCACATATATTACCAAATGCATTAAAACAGAACCTTTTGTGATATAATACTGATAACAACCAAAAAATAAATATAAATCATAGTTCAGCAATGACAAACCAATATAAGAAGCAACAGCAAGCCTTACTAAGAGTGATAAGAAACTTAACTTGGTGTTGCGCTCACGAGGCTTGACGAGCTGAGTAGGGGCATCATAGTCAGGAATGTTGAGCCAAAGCCCATGAGAGATGGCAGTAGACACTCCTCTCAAGCTAAAGGGGTATCCACGAACGAAGTCAGCTCCATCCCCATATGGATCATAGAGGGTATTGAAGAATAATGATGTTGATGGTGTCAGCAGGTTCTGTATGTGTTCTGCTAATGCATTTATCTCTTTCCCGCTCGGATCCTTTGCCACCTTTTTTCACATTTATTCCAAGTTTCAATGACAAACAAAATAAGGAAAAGGAAAATGGTACCAAACATATCAAATTATTGTGTCAAGAATGAATTAGCATTTTATTAAACTAAATAGGTATAAAATGTTATGTTCAATCAAATTAGTATTGATGCTTTATTACTCTATCCTTTATAAGATCGCTCATAGACCTTACATATTGGAATATATAGCATTAGTATTCTTTTTCTCTCTTTCTCTCACCCTTCCATCTATCTGCAATCTTTTTGTTATTGCTTCACAACTTACAATCAGATTGGTTTTTCTTTTTTTTTTTGCTTGTTTATGTATGCAAAAAAAAATTCAGTTGCTACAATGATATGATCAATATATCATATTGTGACTAGTTCTTTAGACCCAGATAATATGAAGCATGACTCATGAACAGTAACACAAACACTTGCAGATAACAATGCATACTTCTTATTATTATTACTAGCCGCGAACTTGCGCGTTGCGCATGATAATTATTTTTATGGTGTTTTTATTAATTTTTTTTTTTACAATTTAAACTAATCTAATAATGAGTAATGTATTTCATAATTATATTTTTATTTATTATAGGAACAATCATAACTGTAATATAGGAACAATCCAAAACACCAAAAAAATGTAAACTAAAAAAAATTAATAATACTTAATTAACAATGATTAATTGAACCAATATTAGGATAAAATTTTGTTTTTGATAATTTATTAAGGTTATTTTCTTTGTAGAAATTATAATTTCGGCCGCCCAAAACATATTATCAAATAAAAAATTATTAGCAAAATCTAAGAATTAAATTTCTATACATGCATTGTTATAAAATAATAATAATAATAAAATTGCAAAAGTTAAAATTTGTCACCTATCCGATTATTTTCATTTGGCTAACCTTTACTTTTCTTTAAATAAATGGCATTATAGAGTATTTCTAATACAACTATTAAGAGTACTTTGACTACCACAAAGTATTAGAAAATAAACAAAAATTAGTAAAGTCTCATAGTTTAACATCTAAATTGAGCACTATAAAAAATCATGCTATGTCACTGAATAAATACCAAATTATCCAAATCATTCTATGTAATAAAATAATATTATATTTTTATATGCTATATTTAATTCTTTAGAACACAATAGGATAACATTTAACAATCAAAGAGAATAAAAAAAAAAAAAAAAAAAAACAACAACAACAATTTAAAAAACTAAACTAAATCACAATTTAAAAAACAATACTAAATCGCATTAACCCAAAATAGAGTTTTAAAGAATATAAAAAATTATCAACCTAAAGTAGAGAAGCAAGAAAAATAAAAAAAAATCCACCAAAAAATTTATAGTGAGAGAGAGAGAGGGAACCTTTTTTTTTTTGTGAGGGAAAACTATGCATTGAATAGATGAGATAGTAACAAATTTATAGTAAGAGAGTGTGAATAAGAAGAGACAAAAATAAAGGAAGATGAAGGGAAAGAGGAGGAATGATATTAATGTAGAGGGTAGTGGGGAGATGAAAAGGTAAGGGAGGAAGAAAGATTGAAAAAGTAGTGGGGAGATGAAATAATAAGGGAGAGAGAAAGGTTGGAGAAGTGTAAATATTAAAAAAAAAAATGTTAAAAACAATTATAAGAAAATTGAAAAAAAAAAAAAAAAACCTAAAGCTTGAAAGGCTTCAACGTTTGTTGTTGTTGTTTGTTGTTGTTTTTTTTTTTTTTTTTTTTTTTTTTTTTTTTTTTTTTTTTTTTTTAAGCTGAAAAGGCTCACACAAAACCCTAAAGCTGAACTAAAAATGTTTTGGGTTGGGCTTGATAGTGGAATTAAATAAATAAGAGGAGGGCTGGATTAATTATACAGATTTATTATAGGGTGATAGTGGAAGTAAATAAATAAGTAGTGAGCTGCATTTATAGGGCTGAAAATTGTAAAACCCATTTTAAAATTGTAGGACAAATTATATTTTAAAAAAGAAAAGAAAAAAAAAGAATGACGTGGCAGCTGATGTGGCGTAGCGTTTGTGAAAGCAGCAGCATTAAACGCTACGCTTCAGCTTTTAGTAATATATAGATTTGAAGAAATTAAAAAAGATTTCCTATCAAAAACATAAAATAGAATACGCCGAACCTCATTTACGAGTTTAAAACTGTAATTTTGTCAAATTTCAACAAATAAGCAAATAAACTTTTAAAAACAAACTAATCCGGACACACGTGTAAAGAAAATGCATCATAAACAGGACTAATGTTATCCAAGTACAGTCCTGGACCAACCCATGGTTGGTAGTTTTGACTAAAACATGAAAATGCTTAATTATGTTTGATTTGTGTGTTTCATGCTTCCGCCACCGGCCAAAGTGACTTAGTAGTAGGAAGCTCTCAAAGCACTTTGCCTTGCGTGTCCAAGGTTGATAGTTTGGATGGTCTCACATTATGTCAAATTTGGGTCGGGGCAATGACCGCACCTATAAGTCAATTTTTTATTATTCAATAACAAAAAGTGTGTTAAATACTTCCTAGACTAATACGAAAGTGAAGTGAATGAAATTGGAACTATAATGGGACTAATAAATGTCTCATTCAAAAGATTAGAAGGCATTTAGCACTAGATTGAATGTGTGCTACCTTAGCTAACTAGCCTGCTGGATGGGTCCACATAGAGGCTATCCAAGAAATAACATATATGCAATCAAAAGCCGTTATATAATTAATAAATGATGTTAAAAAATTCTGTAATTCAGTAGTATTATCTAGTATACTTCATAAAAAGAAGCAGAGTTCAAATCCTTTCCCTTTGTTATAACTATCAAATTATTAAAAAAAGATACAAGTTTACTACAAATTTACTCTATAAATCTCATAAATTGACATGAATTTTATAAGACATAGAATTAAACTTCTATTTATTAAACTGGCAGTGTAGTACTAATCCTTTTCAAGCTTTAACATTTTTGTGACGTGTATTTGTGTTAAAACCTCTTTTTTTTTCTTCCTTTCTTCCTTGTGTGTGTTTGTTTCTCCTACCTCATTAAACATTGAGAACATTAATAGTAACAACTTAGACAGGATGAAAGTTGAACAGGTGTATTTGTTTCTAACTGAGGAAAAAAAAAATCTAATAGTTGTCTGTGGGACCTCATAAAATGCTGGTCCCACTTTAAAGCTGGATCCAACGAATCAACTATGTTTTTTAATTTCTTTGATTCTATCCCTAGACAATTATTGGTACATCTAGTGTACAAGTCTAACACTTCTCTCACGTAAATGTGACACATAAAAGATCCACATGTAGGGCTTCTGTTCTGTGAGAATAAGATGTAGCTAGCAATCTATGCACTAAATAATTTAATCAGTGATCGGATTGGACAGATGTCATGCATATGAAGCAGGTGGACATCCAATCTGTACACTCTTCTGTAGAGTTAAAAATTTCATTTTTCACAAAGACTAGTTAGGACGCATGCTACCTTTATAAGCGAGAAAATTAAGATAAAATTTCTACTTGAAAAAGTATAAAACTATATACATAAAAAATGTATGTCATACAAAGTTATTCTCATTCGTATAAGAATTTTTATCACACATAAAGTTATGGTAGTTATTTAACATATGAATATCTATTTTACTGTAATAGTTTCTTAGTACTTATTTACTAAAGACAATATCTACTTACTAAAAATTCTAAGAATGTTAATGCATATCATCATCTTCCAACAATAAGCAACTGATTTTTGCTAACACATGTCATAATATTTAAATTTTCGTAATGAATGATGTCATATACTACAATTGAAACTCTTCATCAAATACTTTCAACCATATACGATGAAAATTTTTGACATTCATACTTTCTTCTATATCATTCTACATGAGTCTAGGTACAATATTTAGTTTACTTAATTTTTAATGAACACCCATTTTAGGTAAGAAAAGAAATTTAAAAAAAAAAGATAACAAAAAGCATGTGTCATCGAATTTTTCATTAAAGAAATTATAAATTTTGAATATTTAAACCTAGAAAATCAATATTCTCTAGGTAATAAATAAAACACCTTATATTATCATTTCAACTTTCTAAGCATTACCACCATCTAAAACTCAAAGTACGTGAAGAAAATTTTTGGGATGTTAAAATTTAGTGGAAGTATTTCAGACATTACACAATGTAATATTTTAAGAATCATAAGCTTTCATTAGGGTTTAACTAAGAGAATAACAATATGACATATTTGCTATTTTCCAAAATATTAAGGAAAAAATTACTTGATTTTAAAGTTTAAGGAGGAATTGTGAACTACCCCAAACATAAATGATGAAAAATGTTTTATCCTAAGTTTTTTATTTTTATTTTTTTGTGTGTGTGTGTGTAAAACTATGTGTTTTTACTTAAAATAGTGTGTAAAGATAAAAATACAATAAAAAATACAAAAAGTCAACCTAAGAAAATTGTATGTGAAATAGTGAATTTTGGCTTAACAAAGTTGACTAAAAAAAAATAAAAAAATTCTAGAAACACAACATAATGGTACAACATTTTTGTAATACCTTTATAATTTTGTAATATTTTATTTTGACTTGTAAAGAATTGACACTTTAGTAGTTGTGAAAATATTATGACGACAACAAATTGTCTTAATATTTTCACAAGAGAAATGCTATGTTCACAACAAATCATAAAGTAATAGGTTGCAACAGGTTATTATTGGTAGGCAAGAAAGTAATTTCATTGGTAAGTTTAAATTAGAACTAATAACAATTTACCACTTATGATTTGTTATGAAAGTGTTGTGAAAAATGTTGTAGATGTTGCACTTTTTTTTTTTTTTTTTTTTTTTTACAAAACCTTTATTTTTAGTCATGGTTGGTTCTAGTATGATATTTTTTAATTTTATTTTAGCTTATAAAGAATTAACACCTCAACAATTGTGAAACTATTGTGATAATTTGTTGTGATAATATTTTATTCTTTTAGGCAAACAACTCATAGGCAGATAAAAAAAAAGTATGTTCAATAGGCAATATCTCTCCCCCCCCCCCCCCAAGAGAAAGCCTAAAACAGTTTGGATTGAATAAACCAAAACTATTGTAGCTTTTCTACCGTAGCTTTGCCCATTGACGCTTTTTATATATAGATAGACTGATAGATTTGTCCTAGGTATATCTTCAAAGATCTATTTGACTTTTGCACCCAAAAAATACCAAAAAACAAAAAAATTATGCATCAAATATCCAAATCTAAGACTAAGACTAAGACTAGTAAAATTTTCACACACACACAAGGAAAAACAAAACAAAACAAACACTTACAAAGCAATTATCATCAATGGTGAAGATGTACTTCTTCTTGGACACCAAGAAGCCAAAGCATCTATAGACAGAGCCCATGAAGGAGATACATCTAGCCTTGGGACCTAGAACTCGGTCCACATCGTTCCTATTGTAAAGCTTGTAGTTGAACCCATCCAGGACCTTGATGACCTTGTAGGGATCACCATCCTGAATGATGATGAGGTGGTATGGCTACAAGAATGGCCTCCACATCTCCAAGAAATCCGGGTTCTTGATCGTATGGATCACTATGTCTAGCTCGTCTTTCAAGGATGGTGACTGTAATACCCCGATTTGATTTTATGATCATCACTGTCATTGTCATTATTAATATAGAGTTGAGGTACTATATATGTGTGCATCGTAAGATGGGAGTAGACAATTTTGTAGTGTTACCAAAATAGGTGAGAAGATTAAAGTTTTAGTGTATACAATTTAGTGTGGCAATTAAAATAATAAATAAATAAATAAAAGAGGAAGATGTTTTATGGGCCTCTGGGAGACTGAAGAGATAAGTTCAAGTGGGTTTTAAACTCCAGTCCACTACCTCACTAAGCCCAAAGCTTTGATGTGTTAAATATAAGGTGGAGGAAAAGATAAATTAGAATTTCATAAAAAGTTTTTCATCACTAAGGAGGTTAGGAGGTGTATTTTTCCTTGAAGTTTAGAGCACATACAATTGAAGAGGCAATCAAATTGTTCAAGGTATAATTTCTCACCATTAGAAACAAAGAATTAAGAAGTTAGAATTTTATCATGGAAAACTTTAATGATGTGTAGATTGTTGAATTGGTAGTTTCTTAGATTACAATTTACACTATTTCAATAATTCTTGAATCCTAGGTTGCCACTCTTCGGATTCTAGAACAAAAGTTGAAATTATTAAATCCATGAATAAGGCTTGCATCGTTTTCATAGGACTATAAGAGCTTTTGGGCTGCTGATCTATACCATAATGTTAATTCTAAGTTGTTGGACAATTTGCACCCGACCCCACACATGTTCCACTAGCTAGCTCTCATTTTGTCAAAATCCTATTTTCTCTTATTGATAGCTTTGATAGTCTATGCCTAGGTGTTGACTATTCCCAAACACAATGAACCATTTAGGTTCAACAAGTCTACAAATTTTTAAAAGGATAATAACAGATTTGAGTTTTCATACCAAAATTCTTATATTGAATCTATAGGGTCAATGAATGTTAAATTCATGAATAGAATCATATTGGTTTTGGCCCACCGTTTGCATTGGGGTTATATATTAAATCTGAAAGTGTTGGCTACTGCATTCCTCATGGTAAAATGAGTTTCGATTAATGCAAGGATGTATTATTGATTAGAATACCATTGGTTAGAGAAATGTTAATTTAGTGTTGAAAGTGTTATTAGTTCAGCAAAATATAATCCTAGTGAGTCCATTTGTATAGTTCTATAAGCTTTATATTTTTTAGAGGATATTAAGTATATTTCCATGATTGATTATAGGTCCTATTTAAGAGTGTTTTGAGGCTTTTTGGAGGTTGTTTTGGCTAGGCTTTCAATGTGATTCAAGGGCTGTAAGTAATTATGCATAATATGCACAAGTTTTATCCATTAGGTTTTTAGAAGTCAAAAGTTTTCAAAAGTTATGTTTTTAAGCCTATGATTTCTAAAGTTTATCAAAAGCATTTTTTTTTTTAATGTTATTTAAAGAGAAACTTCGACTTTTAAATAATGTTTTAAAAAGAAACTTTGAATTTTAAATAAAGTTTTGAACATCTAAATCTCATTTAAAAGATGATGTCTAAACAAAATTATTTTAATATTTTCAGAAAGGAATTAAGTTTCAAGATAAGTTTTCTAAATGGTTCTTGTTCTTTAAGTTTGTTTAAAACCAAGTGATTTCAAAGTCATATTCTTATTTTCCAAATGGTATTTAAGACGTTTTCTTTTAGCAAATTGAGCTTTCAAACTTACTCAAGAATTGTAAAATATTTATATAAACTCCTCAATTCCTATTCGTTCCCTAAGGCTTCGCTTAGGAGTTCATAAGGGAAGGGAATGGAATGGAATGAAATAATAATAAGGGAATGGAAAGGAATAGAAAAGAATGGAATGGAATTAAGTAACCTTAATTGGATGTTTTAAAATAAAGGAATGGAAAGGAATGAAAATGAATGAAATGTAAGTAATCTTGTTTGGGAGCAACATGGAGGGAATGGAATAGAATCATTTTATGACAATTGTGGGGCCCGGCCCAGAAATAATGGGCTATTCCAAATTCAGGCCCGTTCGAGGAGCGTCCTGTCCGAAGAGAAACCACGTATGAAGCATTACTCAATCCCATAAACGCCAAGGAAATCTGTCCGAGGAGTAACTCCTCCTCGGACATCACGAAGCCCAGACGAGGAACTCTCCCCAGCCACTTCGGTTCGTCCTCCCAACATATAAAATGAATAAAATCCAAAATATCCCATGGAGAGCTACCACCACATTAATTGCGCTCCAACCACCCTCTTGGCCGCATTAATGAGGAAATGACCCCTGAACAGTACCGCCTTGGCCTCTGCAACTCACATGGGGAGAGATGAAGGCGTCTGATGGGACAGCCACTCAAGTATGTGCTTAGATAGTCAACAAGTGTAGGGTTGAGATGAGAGAAGGGAACTATATAATGTAGTGGAGTCCCTTAAAGAGGGGGACGAAAAATTTCTGTATGAGGAACTAAAGAAATAAACTTATACGGGAGAGATCCATTTTCATGTCTTTATTTTCTGCAACCATATTGCCCATGCATCAGACGGAATAGACACGCTGAGGCCAAGTTCTTTGACCCATCCTCTACAAATATTTATTGTGGGTTGCGCTTTGGGTCAGGACCTGATCAATCGAATTTGGGCCAGGAAAATCGTGCAACTACAATTGGCGCCGTCCGCATGGGTGTTGCCACTCCTGGAAATGTGTGTCAGATTGAAGGACTCAAAATTCGTCTGCAGCCGCTTGACTTGTCCCAGATACTCTTGCATCCTAGTATCTCGGGCTTCCAGCTCACCCATCACCTGTCCGACTACCAGTCTGGAGTCCGAGAACGCTTCTATCATTTTTCCGCCCAACCTTTGAACCATCGTCATCCCTTGAAGTAAGGCTTCGTATTCGGCTTCGTTGTTCGTAGCCGAGAATCCGAGCCTTAATGATTTTTCAATGGCAGCACCGTCCGGGGATATTAAAACTATCCCAACTCCTGACACTCTCTGATTGGCTGCGCCATCTACGTAGATCTTCCAATGCGTGTTCCTCCCTGTTGAGATCGCACCAACCGACTTCCCATCCATGTCCCTCTTCTCGGTTATTGTTTCTATGGAGGGCTCAGCAAACTCCGCTACCAAGTCTGCGAGGACCTGCCCTTTGATGGAGGATCTGGGCATATATTTTATATCAAAGGCTCCCAAGAGCGCACTCCACATGGCGATCCTTTCTGTATAGTCAGCGCTTCGAAGCACTGCTCGGAGGGGAAGCTGAGTCAAAACGATGACCGTGTGCGCCTGAAAGTAATGAGGAAGTTTTCGGGTTGCATGCACTATTGCCAGAATTGCCTTTTCTAAAGGTAGGTATCGCACCTCGGCCTCATGTAGTGATTTGCTCACATAGTACACCGGTCGCTGCACCCCATTATCATCCCGTATTAGTACCAGGCTTACAGCGTGGGGAGCTACGGCGATGTAGGCAAACAGCACCTCATCTGCCTCAGGGCTGGACATGATGGGTGGTCGGGATAGGTAGTCTTTAAGTTGCTGGAAAGCCTGAACGCAATCCTCCGACCATGCAAACCCTTTCCACTTGTTTATCAGGAGGTAGAAAGGCCGACATCGATCCGCCGATCTCGATATGAACCGGTTCAATGCCGCAATCATACCAGTGAGCTTCTATACTTCCTTCGGATTCCGAGGTGCCTGTAGGCTATTAATGGCTTTGATTTGATCGGGACTTACTTCTATTCCCCTGTGGGTGACCATATACCTTAGGAATTTCCCAGACCCGACCCCGAATGAACATTTGGAGGCATTCAGCCGCAACCGGTGCTCCCTTAATATGGTGAAGATTGTTCCGAGGTCCTTCACGTGCTCGGACGCCCTTCTACTCTTGACGACCATATCATCTATATAAACCTCAATAATCTTGCCCAGTTGTGGTTCAAACATCCGAGTCATCATTCTTTGGTAGGTTGAGCCTGCGTTCTTTAGCCCAAACGGCATCACCTTGTAATGATAATTTCCGATGGGCGTCATGAAAGCCGTTTTCTCCTGGTCCTCTAGCGCAAGGGGTATCTGATGATAGCCTTGGAAGGCGTCCAAGAAGCTCATTCGAGGGTGCCCTATGGTTGCATCCACCAATCGATCAATTCGGGGTAGGGGGAATGGGTCCTTTGGGCATGCTTTGTTCAGGTCCGTGAAGTCTACGCAGACCCTCCATTTCCCTGTCTTCTTCTTTACCACCACCGTGTTTGCCAACCACTCTGGGTAAAAGACCTCTTTGATAGCCCCCGCTCTTTTTAGCTTTGCCACTTCGTCTTTTACGGCACTAACATGTTCCTTTGAAGGGCGTCGGGGTGGCTGCTTCTTCGGAGTGGAAGAGGGGTTAACGTTCAGGTGGTGACAAATAAGGCTGAGATCGACGCCCGGGGCGTCGTAGGCTTCCCATGCGAACACGTCGACATTTTCTCTAAGAAATCCGACCAGTTCCTCCTTTTCTTGAGAGGGCAATTCCGAGCCGACCAGAAAGAACTTCTCCGGGTCGTCGTTGACAGCGATTTTATCTAAACTTTCACACCCTATCTCCTCGGTCAGTTCGCCGTCTTGCTCTGCCGAGGCGGCTGATTGCTATAAACTTTTAGGGGCCGAGGACTCGGCATGGGCCCGATGTAAGACGGCGGCCACCATACACTGCCTGGACACGGCCTGATCTCCTCGGATCTCTTCCACTTGTCCTTTGGATGGGTATTTCACTTTCTGATGAAGTGTGGAGGTTACGGCTTCCAGGGCGTGGATCCATGGCCTGGCGACTATCGCGGTGTAGGGTGAGTAAACGTCGACGACGATAAAATTCACTTCCACCACCTCCGTCCCAGTCTGTATGGGTAGTCGGATTTGTCCTTTTGGCGTAACCATTCTTCCCTCGAAGCTAAGAAGGGGGGAGTCATAAACTGCCAAATCTTTTGGTTTCAGGTTCAGCCCCTTGTATAGATCAGGGTACATTATCTCTACTGCACTTCCCGAATCCACCAACACCCTTTTCACGTCAAAGCCCCCAATCCTCAGAGTGACCACCAAGGCATCATCGTGAGGTTGAATAGTTCCCCTCTTATCCTCATCCGAGAACCCCAGTATCAAAGAGCTTTCCTTTTTTGACCTTTTGTGTTCCCTCTGCCTGCTCCCGGAGGGGAGCCGATCAACAGCTAACACCCTGGGGATGGGTGGTCCCGTTCTTCCTGGTGCAGCGAAGATGACATGTATCGTCCCGGTGGGTGGTCTTAAGGTCACGTCCTTTCGAGGTTCTTGTGTTGCTTGGCCGGTGTGGCCGCTCGATGGGTGCAGCAGGTGACGTAACTTTCCTTCTCGGACCAACTGATCCAGATGATTCCACAGATTCCTGCAGTCCTCGGTAGTGTGCCCATGGTCTTGATGATAGTGGCAGTACAGGTTCTGGTTACGTTTGGAAGGTTCTCCAGCCATCTTTCCCGGCCACCTGAAATAGGGTTCATCTCTTACTTTCTCCAGTACCTGTTGTACGGGCTCTCTGAATATGGCATTCACTGTTTGCGGGTTACTCTGCCCAGCCTGTCGCGAAAAATCTCTCCTCGGCTGACCATGATTGTGCCGTTCCGACCTAAAATCATTTGCTTTGGGGTGGATAACCTTCTCCTTCCCCCTCCCTTGCAGCTGATCTTCCTCCACTCTTTTGTACTTGTCTATCCTATCCCTCAACTGATCAACGTTGGCAACCGGTTTGCCAGTGAGGGATTTCCTTAAGCCATGGTCGGTGGGGAGGCCGCTTTTGAATGTGCTGATAGCGACAGCATCGTGGTTATCATCCAGGTCATTATATACTTCCCAGTATCTATCGGAGTATGCTTTTAGAGTCTCTCCCTCGTGCATGGACAAGGACAATAGCGAACCGAGGGGCCTGGGGACTCTGGTGTTGGTGATAAAGCGAGAGCAGAAATCCCGAGTGAGCTGCTTGTAAGAGCTTATGGAATTTGTCTTCAGGCCGTTGAACCATCTCATCGCCATTGATCCCAAGCTGGACGGGAAGATTTTACACATAAGGGCCTCATTTTGCGAGTAGATCGCCATCTTTTGGTTAAATTGACTCACATGCTCTACCGGGTCTGATCGACCGCTATAGATGGCGAACGCCGGTTGGTTGAACCGTCGAGGCAGCTCAGCCCCTTCAATTCTATACGTGAAGGGGGACCTTGAAACCTGATCCAACGCCTTCTTCATGGCGTCGTTTCCCGAACCCTTACTAGATGGGCTCTCATACTTCCGCACAGGGCGTAGTTCCTTTTCGTAGGTAAAGGTTTCACTTGGGGGGGTCCTTGACCTCCGTCGGTAACTCACATCCTCCGCATTAGAGGACTTGTCTGAGTCTGAAGGAGATCGCCTTCGCTGTGCTCGTCGTAGCTTCCTCTTCAGATCATCTATCTCTCGCTGCATGGCCTGGTGACTATTTCGCTTCTGGGACACGTGACTACCTATCTGAGTGTGACTCTGGCTTGTCCGGATAGTATGCACACTTCCCTCACGATTTCCCCTGCGGCCTGGGTTGACGGGATTATTTTGCCACTGGGACTCGGCGGGTTGTGTCTGTTGGGAGTTAGCCTGGTGAGGATTCTCCTAGTAAGTCCCATCAGTAGAGGCCCTACCAGAGTCCATCAGATCAGAAAGAGTCACAGCTGGATGGATCCCATAAAGAACTTCCTTCAAAACGACGTCTTGCCGGAAGAGAAATTGGAAGCCGAGAAGATACGAAGGAATGCTCCTCGGTTTTGGCTGTCAGAGGACTACAAACTATATCGGCGCTCCTATTCTGGACCGTACCTACTCTGCGTACACCCGGAAGAATCCGAATCTCTGCTTGAGGAGTTACACGAGGGGATTTGTGGAAGTCATACCGGAGGGAGATCGCTGGCGCACAGGGCACTTACCCAGGGGTACTGGTGGCCGAACATGCAGAGAGAGACCCAAGAATACGCTAAGAAGTGCGATCAGTGCCAAAGATTCGCCCCGAATATCCACCAACCCGGAGGAGTTCTCAACCCCCTCTCGAGTCCATGGCCGTTCGCACAATGGGGCCTTGATCTAGTTGGACCCTTCCCCAAGGCCGCAGGGAACAAGCGATACATAATAGTCGGAACGGACTACTTCACTAAATGGGTGGAGGCTGAACCATTGGCCAACATTAGGGACGTGGACGCCCAAAAATTCATCTGGAAGAACATCATCACCCGCTTCGGGACCCCGCGTACACTCATTTCCGACAATGGTCTGCAGTTCGACAGTAAAAACTTTAGGGAGTATTGCCGCGAGTTTGGAATCATCAATCGATATTCCACCCCCGCCTACCCTCAGGGAAATGGGCAGGTCGAAGCCGTGAACAAGGTCATAGTGAACGGACTGAAGAAGAGGTTGGACGAGGCGAAGGGGAGATGGGTAGAAGAACTCCCCCATGTCTTATGGACTTATCGGACGACGCCGCGACGATCGACCGGTGAGACCCCCTTCTCGATGACTTACGGGGCTGAGGCCGTGCTCCCGATTGAGAACAACTTTCCCACACTGAGGTCTAGATCGTTTACCCCAAGCGATAACGACGAGTTATTGGAACGGAGTCTGGACCTAGCCGAAGAAAGAAGGGAAAAAGCGATGATTCATGTGGCCTATTATCACCAGAAGCTGAGACAAGGGTATGATGCTAATGTCAAACCACGGCCTCTGGGGCCAGGTGATCTCGTAATGAGGAAGATTCTTGGCAGCGCAAAGAACCTCTCTTGGGGCAAGTTGGGGCCCAATTGGGAGGGACCATACCGTGTCACATCCGTGGCCGGAATAGGCGCCTATTACCTAGAAGATTTAGATGAAAAAGCTGTACCTCGACCATGGAATGTAAATAACCTCAGAAGATATTATTATTAATGAGAATGGCTTAGCACACGTTTTCTTTCATGATTATCCGCTGCTTGCTGGGCTACTGACAACTATTCATAGTTTTAAACAGAACCCAAGTCCTGCATGGCTCCTCGGACCACAGACTTGGGGGAAATTATTACTAATATAAGTTTTAAACAGAACCTAGTCCTGCATGGCTCCACGGACCACAGACTAAGGGGAAATTAATACTTAAGGCAACTATCCATAGTTTTAAACAGAACCCAAGTCCTGCATGGCTCCTCGGACCACAGACTTGGGGGAAATTATTACTAATATAAGTTTTAAACAGAACCTAGTCCTGCATGGCTCCACGGACCACAGACTAAGGGGAAATTAATACTTAAGGCAACTATCCATAGTTTTAAACAGAACCCAAGTCCTGCATGGCTCCTCGGACCACAGACTTGGGGGAAATTATTACTAATATAAGTTTTAAACAGAACCTAGTCCTGCATGGCTCCACGGACCACAGACTAAGGGGAAATTAATACTTAAGGCAACTATCCATAGTTTTAAACAGAACCCAAGTCCTGCATGGCTCCTCGGACCACAGACTTGGGGGAAATTATTACTAATATAAGTTTTAAACAGAACCTAGTCCTGCATGGCTCCACGGACCACAGACTAAGGGGAAATTAATACTTAAGGCAACTATCCATAGTTTTAAACAGAACCCAAGTCCTGCATGGCTCCTCGGACCACAGACTTGGGGGAAATTATTACTAATATAAGTTTTAAACAGAACCTAGTCCTGCATGGCTCCACGGACCACAGACTAAGGGGAAATTAATACTTAAGGCAACTATCCATAGTTTTAAACAGAACCCAAGTCCTGCATGGCTCCTCGGACCACAGACTTGGGGGAAATTATTACTAATATAAGTTTTAAACAGAACCTAGTCCTGCATGGCTCCACGGACCACAGACTAAGGGGAAATTAATACTTAAGGCAACTATCCATAGTTTTAAACAGAACCCAAGTCCTGCATGGCTCCTCGGACCACAGACTTGGGGGAAATTATTACTAATATAAGTTTTAAACAGAACCTAGTCCTGCATGGCTCCACGGACCACAGACTAAGGGGAAATTAATACTTAAGGCAACTATCCATAGTTTTAAACAGAACCCAAGTCCTGCATGGCTCCTCGGACCACAGACTTGGGGGAAATTATTACTAATATAAGTTTTAAACAGAACCTAGTCCTGCATGGCTCCACGGACCACAGACTAAGGGGAAATTAATACTTAAGGCAACTATCCATAGTTTTAAACAGAACCCAAGTCCTGCATGGCTCCTCGGACCACAGACTTGGGGGAAATTATTACTAATATAAGTTTTAAACAGAACCTAGTCCTGCATGGCTCCACGGACCACAGACTAAGGGGAAATTAATACTTAAGGCAACTATCCATAGTTTTAAACAGAACCCAAGTCCTGCATGGCTCCTCGGACCACAGACTTGGGGGAAATTATTACTAATATAAGTTTTAAACAGAACCTAGTCCTGCATGGCTCCACGGACCACAGACTAAGGGGAAATTAATACTTAAGGCAACTATCCATAGTTTTAAACAGAACCCAAGTCCTGCATGGCTCCTCGGACCACAGACTTGGGGGAAATTATTACTAATATAAGTTTTAAACAGAACCTAGTCCTGCATGGCTCCACGGACCACAGACTAAGGGGAAATTAATACTTAAGACAACTATTCATAGCTCTAAACAGAACCTAAGTCCTGCATGGCTCCTCGGGCCACAGACTTGGGGGAAATTATTACTTATGGTAGATTGGGAGATCATTACTTAAAGGGAACCATTTTAATACGTGTGCGCAGTCTGGCACCATCGCAACCCTCAGATGCGCAGCCCAAAAACCCATTTTTATCTTGACCGTTTATCTGTATCTACATAGTTGCAAATGTTTAAAGAAGAGCGCTACTGACGTGCATCCATAGTAAGCAAAACGAACATTTTATATTAATATTCTGAGTACATTAGAAGGAGAGGTCCTTACAAAAGAGCGGGAAAATTGGACGACTCTCGGTCAAAAAAGGAAAGAGTACAGAGATCAAAAGCCTAGAAGGCTAAGCCTCAGCAGGAGGATCTCCTTTCTGCTCAGGCTGAGGAGGCGGAACCTCGATAGTAGAGTCTGCGACGGGATCATCCGCCATATTGGGCACAAGGACAGCATCAGGCGTCGCCAGATCCTGCTCAGAGGCAGCTTGAACACCATCAGGATGCGCTCGGATCTCTTTAGGATAGAAGATGCTCTCGGGCAGTCTCAGCGCCGAGTCAGCAGGAACTCCTGCAGCGTCGAGGGCACGAGACCATGAGATATCGCAATACTCCCGGCATACCTCGGGGATTTCCTCGGATAGCCTGGCCTCCGTCTCTTCGGCCCCGAGCTGGCGTGCGGCACTCTTCTCAGCCTCTGTGGCTTCTCGGATCAGTTGGGCCTCCTCTTTGGCCCGTCGCAGCTCATCCTCGACCCTTTGCAGAGCGGTCTTGAGATCCTGCACTGCCTGTTTCTCGGTGGCAAGGTTAATCTGGGTCGAGAACAGCTCCTTGCGCTGGTCCTCCGCCTGGGCCTCAGCACTCTTCAAACCAGCCTCTGCAGACTTGCGCCGGTTCTCCGACTCCTTGAACTTGTCCATAAGTTCAGTGTAATCGTGCTGGAGGGACCCCAAGGTTTTCTCCACCTCCGCTCGCGCCTGGTTCTCGACCTCAGCCCGACTACTATTACCACGGCAAAATTCCTCAGCCACGAACACCTGCTGGGTAATCTACAAACGAAACAAGATTGCTGTAATCTAAGGTCAAAGAAATTAATGAAACAGTAAAAGGATTACTTACCATCGCGAGATCCCTTTTAAGGGATAGGAAGATCTCGGGCTGAGAGAACTGCCTATAAGCCTCCATATCCCGAGGAAGGAGTAGGGGCTGCTCTAAGGCCTCGGCCACGTAGCCCGCCCGGCCTCGATTGTACTCTCGGATCGAAGCATTGTAGGGAATGGCCACCCCATCCAGCTCCAATCTGGGGCCCCATACACGCGGGGTAGCACGTACATCCGCAAGAGTCTCCTCGTCTCGACTCTCCGAGGAGTTTCCCCTTCTGCTCCTTGACGCGCGAGTGGTTTTTTGCTGCTTGGTCGGTTGGGCAACCACCTCGCCCTCCTCAGGAGTGTCGGCCAGCCTTTTCTTCTTTAAGTCCGGATTAACCTTAAGGCCAAGGTCTGAGGTGTCCGTAGGAACCACAGGAGGGAGGGTCTTGCCCTGTGGTGGAGTTGGTGCCTTCGAGGACTGTCCTTTCGGCAACCGGCCTTTCCCTCGGGAGGCCATCAGCTCCTTTAGAGTTTTTCCCTTTTCTGCCATGGGCTCTACCTCCTCGTCCGAAGTATCGTCCGAGCAGAGAACGATGGAAGGAATACCAACTGCAGAATGTCGGTCCCGCTCTCCTTCGGGATCAGAAAATTCCACCAGGGGGGTCTGTTGAACTTCCTCAAAATAAAACTCGTCTATTTCTGCCTCAAGGGAAAGACGAGATGATTCAGCTTCCTCTTCGACCTGAGCGGCAGCACCAGGCTCGTTTGGCGGAGGTAGCTGCTCTGCCAAGTAGGGATCTCTAACACCGGGCAACACAACTGGTGGCAGATCATGTTCAGCTAGGAGCCCGTCCCTGGACACGTCAATCCGAGCCAACCTCGGACTACCAGCCCTTATGGCGTGACCGATAGCCTGGAAAGAGCTGCTCAGGGGTTGATAGCCCAGAACCAGATGGGCAGCACGCAACTGCCCGTCCTCGGAAACGTAGATCTCCGACCTAAGAAGGTAGTTCAGCGCTGGCACGTTCACAAAGTTTAGCCGAGGGGCGACGTGAATTTTATCTGCAAACAATCAAGGAAAAGGGGATTAGTCCACGAAATCTTCCAGTTATAAAGAAAGCAAAAAGTGTAACCCCTCAATGCTAAATCCTATCCCAAAAGGGACCGATCCTAGAAACGCCGCATCTGGGTTTCCTGCCCGAGTCGGACAATGAATACCGTCGAACCACTCCCCAGAAGCAATAAGGAAATCATTCTTCACTGTCTTATTGGATATTGGGAGACAAGAGATCAACCTAACGTCCTCGCTCCGGGATTTAAGATAATACCCCTCATCCCCGAGGCGGTGACATTCGTACAGATAAGCCACATCGTGCCAAGTAAGGCCTAGATTCATCCGCTCGTTTAAGACATCTACACAGACTAGTATCTTGAACATATTCGGGGCACACTGGTACGGCGTCAACATATGGTTGAACAAGTACTCCCTTGTAATCCTACGCATGGGAAGTGTCATCCCTCCCTCTATGAAGGCAATCATGGGGATAACGACTTCTCCCGCACGCCTATCTGTCAATATTCCTTCAAGAGGACAGTACCGCAGCCCAACCCCCGGGGGAATGTGATATTTAGCCCTAAAGGCTTCCATAGCAGCGGGGGTGTTAACTAATTTCTCAAATCTACCCATCTGGACTGAACCGAGGAACAAAAGTAAAGACTCAGAAAAAAAAAGTAGAGTCCGAGGAGGAAATTGAAACAGCAAGATGAACGAAATGTACTGGTACCTTCACAAAACGTTCAATGAGGTGCCTTGGAATCTCTCGTGGACGAAACGCTTCACAAAAACGGCTACGATGGCGTAACGGTCGCAAGTGTTCGTGTATCTCTGGGGTTCGATGGAGTTCTCTGGAAGCCTCTAAGGTTTGTGAAATGCAGATAAAAGAAGAAACTGAACCCCTATGACGTCTTATATAGCCAGGAGGAGAGAGAAAAGATCGCTCCTGCCTAAAAATACGGGAAAAAACGATAGCCGTTCGATCTACGCCACACCGTTGGATGAGGGAACATAACGCCTCCAGAAGTTAATGGCCGCGCCTCGTAAATTGCAGCGCGTCAGAAGTAACGGTCCGCACGCGCGCCACACGCTCTCCTTATTTCCACCCTCTCCCAAAATATCAAAACCCCGTCTTTTCCTCCTCGGAGGGAGATAGAAACCGGAGTTTTGAGGGGCTAATGTGGGGCCCGGCCCAGAAATAATGGGCTATTCCAAATTCAGGCCCGTCCGAGGAGCGTCCTGTCCGAAGAGAAATCACGTATGAAGCATTACTCAATCCCATAAACGCCAAGGAAACCTGTCCGAGGAGTAACTCCTCCTCGGACATTACGAAGCCCAGACGAGGAACTCTCCTCAGCCACTTCGGTTCGTCCTCCCAACATATAAAATGAATAAAATCCAAAATATCCCATGGAGAGCTACCACCACATTAATTGAGCCCCAACCACCCTCTTGGCCGCATTAATGAGGAAATGACCCCTGAACAGTACCGCCTTGGCCTCTGCAACTCACATGGGGAGAGATGAAGGCGTCTGATGGGACAGCCACTCAAGTATGTGCTTAGATAGTCAACAAGTGTAGGGTTGAGATGAGAGAAGGGAACTATATAATGTAGTGGAGTCCCTTAAAGAGGGGGACGAAAAATTTCTGTATGAGGAACTAAAGAAATAAACTTATACGGGAGAGATCCATTTTCATGTCTTTATTTTCTGCAACCATATTGCCCATGCATCAGACGGAATAGACACGCTGAGGCCAAGTTCTTTGACCCATCCTCTACAAATATTTATTGTGGGTTGCGCTTTGGGCCAGGACCTGATCAATCGAATTTGGGCCAGGAAAATCGTGCAACTACAACAATATTACTATTAGACCCCTATTTTAAAATAAAGAGTTGAATATACAGGGATATTTTGGGAGTTTTAGTAAAAATATCATTAAATCTAATTCCATTCCCTCTAATTCCTCCCAATTTCGGGGGGAATGAAAATTTGAGGTTTTAAGAGAATAGAGAAGAATGAGTGTTCTCTCATACCCATTTCATTCCCTCTTACTTAAACTCCCAAACAAAGGAATGAGCTTTCCATTCCATCTTACTTAAACTCCCAAACAAAGGAATGAGCTTTCCATTCCCTCCATTAAAACTCCCAAACAAGGGAAGGGAAGAATATTCTAAAATGATTTTTTTCATTCCTTTCCATTCCATTCTATTCCATTCCCTCCTCCCAAGCGAAACCTAAGAGAGTCAAGCATCCTTTGATTCTATTTCAATTCAATATTGTGATGTTCGATATGTCTCTATATCTAGAATAATTGTTAATATTAAGAAAATTATTCTATTTTCTATATATTTTGTTTTGTGATATGTGACTCAAAATGAGTGTTTTTAGAATTGATCAGATATATGTGTAAATCCGTTCACAAGATTGTATGTGAGAATATGTGTTGATCCCTCACCAACAAAGGTTAGATGGTATCCACTCACAAGATTGTATGTGAGAATATGTGATGTGTATATGTGACACTGTGCTTTGATCAATTATATGTATGTGTTTTTCTAATGATTTTAAGATGTGATTATATATGTATTAAGTGATTCATTATATGTTTTGGAATAATTATTTTTGATATATTGAATGAGTTTGTGAAAAATCAAAATACTCGTACTTTGCTTGACTCTATCTTGTTGTGTATTGTGAATAATTGCTAACTAGATGTGTGGCTCACCTATCAATTACCATTTTCAGATTAAAGTTTAGTTGGGAAATAGAACCCTTGGATTACTTCGTAGGGTGCAAGGTAGAGCGTGGGAGTTTTTAGGTGACGTCAATAATGCTTGAAGCCTTAAAGGATTTTTAGTTATTTTTATTTCGCTTAGGTTTATAGTATTTGGAGATTATTTTTAAATTGTGGATTTTAGATATTGTAAGAGGTTTATTAAGAGCATTGTTTGTTTGGAGTTTTATTCAAATTTTAAATTAATTATGTTTTTTGAGTTTTGTAAGATTAGCAAATTAGTCATGCATCTGAATTCATAGTCTATGGATTTAGGTCGTGACAGTGACAATGGAGTTATTGGGTGAGCCATGGTGGTAAGACTGGTCGCTCTCAGACTGAGTTCGTAGAAGCGAGAGTTTTGTGTACTGAGTACGAGTTTTAGTTAACATGATGGGATGGTTTTTATAGTGTAAAAAGGAGCGTGGGATTGGTGCTTTTTGGAACGAGGGAAGAGTGAAGGTGAAGAGAGAGGGAGAGAATGAAGAATGGGGTAACTAAGGGAGTTACATTTGAGGGCACATGTGAAGTGTTGGGTGAGTACAAGATACCATAAGATCAAAATTGATGGCAAAGTGTTAATATGAAATTAATTGCATATTAAATCATTATGAAAAAAAATTATATATATTAAAAGTCAAACTTGAGAGAATATCTAACTTTGTGTCATGTGTCCCATTTAATTTTTAATTTTTGTGCCAAGTGAATTATCTATGTGTGTGTGTGTGTGTGTGTGTGTGTGTATAAATAGGTAAAGCTTAGAGAAAGTTCAATTAGAATTCAATTTTGCGCCATGTGTCTAAATTTATGTGGGCACCATAATTATCCACTTGTGTCATGTGTCCGTTTAACTTTTTTAATTTTTGTACCAAATGAATTAATGAGTGCAAAATACTAAGAATCTAATATTAATGAACTATAAATAAAAATAAATAAATAAACTAATCACATATACTTAATAAAAATCACTTCACAACAAAGATCACTACACGTTCTATCTTATTAAAAATTAGAAAAAAAAATCATCATATGTAGTATTAAATTTAGGTAAGAATTTTAATATGTGATTAATTACGTTTACTTAAAAAAAATAATTTGACTAATTATTTATATTTTTATGATAAAAATTATGTTTCATTTTGAAAATATCTATATGTATGCGTGTGTTACATGCTATTTTTTTTTTTTTTAACAATTTGACTAATTATTTATATTTTTATAATAAAAATTTTATTTAATTTTAAGTGCATCCATGCGTTTGCATGGGTTACATGCTTGTTGAGTATAAAAATTGAAAAGTTCAACTCCAATTAGATGCTAGTTGATAAACCATTACATATTTTAAAAATGTATAGTTTAAAAGGATGTATAGTTTAAAAATGTATAATTTGTACCTCTTCTTAAAAAAAAAGTATAATTTGAACCATTTAGTTGTAATAATTTTTAATTGTACCCGTGCATATATACGGGGTTGTACACTAGTAAACAATAATAGGCAAATATAAAAAATTTCATATTTGTTTCCACAATATTTGTAATGGTAGGTTATGACTAGTTTAACATGACTTTTATTTGGGACTATTGTTGAGGTCTAAAATAATCACAATGTTATACCAAGGCCCAAAACAAAGCAAAGGATTGAAGCTTAGGAAAAATAAAGTGTTTGGGCTTCCAATAAGAAAAAGGAGAGGTCTAAACCCATTAAGGGTCTATAAGGAGGGACCCAAATCCATGAATGGGCAAGTTTTGGGCCCCATAAAATAAAGGAAGATAAAAAGCCCAGCCTAGCTCTCAAAGGTCAGAAAATCACTGAGGAGCTCGAGAAAATAACTGGGCTAGGATACCTGAGGATTCCTAGGAGCCTGGGATCCTCGGGACATGCAGCAAAGCCAGGTTGGGATTAAGACTGTTCAGGGTGGGTACCAAGAAACTCAAGGAACTAGAATAGATATGTCCCTATCAACCACATAATGATGCAAAAAGGGGATCAGAGGGCTTGGGAACCAACAATTCGTGAATAAGGGGTTGGTACCTCGGGAAACCTAGAAAGAAGAACCATGAAGGAAGGTGGCTGGAAAACTTTCAATCTGGTAGAAATGAATCAACTCACTTGGGAAAAATGACAAAGGGAAAAGTAGCCAAAAGTTGGGTCTGAAAAGGTGGAATCTAGAAGTCTTGAAAGAAGAAAGACTAAAGGTCAACCCTCTAGGACACTCTAGAACGGGAAGGTCAGCTGGGGTCTTTCGAAGAGAAAATCTCAAAAGAATGAAATAATGAAGAATGAGGAAGGGACCAACCACCAATGTTGTTGACACAACATTGGTTCTGGTACCCAGAAGAACAAATAGAGGGAATTAGTGGTACCCCGGAAACCCTAGGATGACACTATAAAAGGGGAAGCAGTCAGCAGTGAAAGGCATTCAGCAACAGTGAATTAGAGTAAAAATCATTGAGAAAACTCTGTTAGAATTCAAAAAAAGAGAGAAAAAGAGAGAAATACCGTCTGGTATTCTCAAACCACCACTAGAGAACACACTTGGATTCAAAGGGATTTAAACTTTGTAAGTCTTAGAGGCCTGAAGAGCCATTTAAGTCTGTGATTTTTAAACTTATTTGAACCTTGTAACACGTCCTAGTGAGCATAGTGTATTACACTATCAAGAAAGTAATAAAGTATTTTGCATTATTCTAAGATCCCTACCACTTTATTTTGTGTTCCTTCTTGATCAATTTCGTTCCTTTGCTGTTTCTTGCTGTTTAATGCATATATTTCTTGTCTGTTAGCATGTATGTGTTGTAGGATTCGTGCTCTGTGCACCACTTGGTGCAAAATCAGCCCAATTTAGCTGCGGTGAACCAAGCCCAGTCCCTTAAAACAGTAAGTATTGGGCCCAGGATCCTTGTTTCTACTTGGGCTTGTGTGCTAAAAAAAAAAAAAAAAAAGAACCCACACAACTATTATTTACATTACTTTTGTTGTATATTAATTACAATTTGTCGCCTTAACCGCGAAAAACTTGTAAAATTATTTGGTTGTCTAGAATTATGAGAACCAAATAATAAGTGGCAAAGTGTATTATAGAAAATATATTTATCACATATATACTTCTTTTTATAGATAAGTTTGTTTTTTAACGAGTTTATAAATATGATTTGAACTTATAACATATTATTCATGATAATTATTTTTTACTATTATATTGAAAAGAAGACACTTTACTAGTTAGGTATTATTGTTACCTTTACTATGGGCAAGTATGGATGTATGGGAGGTAGTGCTATGGTTAAAGTTTTACTGGAATTCAGCAAAAAAAAAAAAAAAAAAAAAGTTTTATTGGAAAAAATCTTGATGAGATTGGTTTAAGAATTAAGAGGTAGTAGAAGAGTACAACCCTACCGATGGTAGACTCTGAGCAGATAAAGAGTTTTAGGAGGCATATTTGTAGTGTAAGGTGTCTAAGCACATTAAGTTGCAAATAAATATATCAGGCTTGATTGGAAAAACACTTATTTATATTTATTTAATTAATAAATAAGTTAAACTCAATCCCACTTTTAATGTTTGATTCATTGATAAATTAAATTAAATTTAAGGATAATTAAAAATTCGTGATCAAGCTCATAAGATAAGACTTTATTGACATTGCACCTTTTTTTGTTGTTGAGAAACTTGAGATTGAATTATCTAAATTTGTAAATAAAGCCATAAAGTATAAAATCATTGTCTTCAATTTATTTTCCATAATAATACAAATCCATTTTATTGTTTAAGAATTATTATGATTTATTCCAAATATAAGGATAGCAAATTTAAATTTTAAAAGTTCATAAATATATGTTTGTTTGGCTTACAACTAGTGGCAGAGAGGAAGTTCACAAAATAAAATTAGCATTTCCAAATTAACTTGAACAATATAATTTTAATTACAACATAAGAAACTAATAATTTTTTTACAGGAAGGGAACTAACCATTTTTATGGATTTGCACTTAAATTTGTAAGAAAAATAAATAAACCAAGTATAAGGATATAACTCAAGCTTGGTGAGGCGGACTTTACTCATAGGTGCAATACATCTCTTCGTGTCATACGCTTAGATTTTCAATGTAAAACGAAGGATTTATGATCCCTTCAGCTGGTCCATGGATGTTATATTTAGTGTGCGTTTGGCATGAATGAAATTTTCCAGCTTATTTTACTATTCAGCTTATTTTTACTACTATTTATGGGTCCCACTGCACTTTCTGGTATTATTCATGGGTCCCAATGTACTATTTCAACTAATTTTTACCTTTATTTACAGTACTTTTAGCAAAAAATTTTCAATTTTAGTAAAATAAGTAGATCTCAAATAGACCCTTAATAGGGATTTAGGTCCACTAATACATGTGATGTGAGAACTTAAAAAACAATATAGCAAAATTGTACTTCAGTCCCTTAATTATGGTGCAATTACAATGTGTCCCTAAATTATAAAATTAAGCAATGTCCATTCATTAAATTTGAATTTCCATTAAATTTGACAAATTAAGAACATTTAATGTCCGTTTGGGATCCGTTTATTTTGCTGAAATTGAAAACTTTTTATTGAAAGTACTATAGATAAAGGTAAAAGTTAGCTGAAATAGTATAGTGAGATCCATGAATAATATAAAAAAGTGTAGCGAGACCAGTGGCGGCTCTAGGAATTTTTCCTAGGGTGTTCCTAAAAATTTAAAATATAAAGTTCATTTTTCCCAGGAATTAAAAAATTTTCCCAGGAATTTTTCCAGAATAAATAATAAACTATAAGTTCATTTAAAATATTAATAAAATTATTAATTATTGTTATTTAGTTGTTTCATTAATTTGTTTGCCTTTTATAAATTATAATTTGTTATATTGAGTCCGTTTGGATTGAACTTATTGTTGCTGAAACTGAAAACTGAAAACTGAAAACAATGTAGTAAAATAATTTTTAAATGTGTGAATAGTGTCGTGGGACCCGTAAACAGTGCGTGAACAGTGTTTTTTGCCCCCTGCACAGTGATTTTACTGTTCACGCACAGGAAAAAAAAAAAAAAAGCATGAAAACGCAGAACGGAAACGTCACTTTTAGCCCACCCCAAACGCTCACATTGTTGT